>NC_056736.1:338669331-338929331 GCF_019279795.1 Protopterus annectens
TTGGGAGAACCCTACAGTCATGACTGCAATAGTGAAGACACTCGAACATCTACATTTATGGTAGGTGTACACAACTGTACTTTCTGTGTTTTACATGACCCCAGGGGTGGTGCTTTGGAAGACAGATTAGAATATGGGGAGTTATTCTGGTAGATAAAACTGGATGCAAGCAAACCCCCGGGGTTGAATGATTATATTAGTATTAACAGTGTCCTTAGACTAAGGGCTTAGTACGTTGTGATTGATTTTACAGCATTGTTCAAGGATATATTTTAATCACTGCATTTAATACAGAATGCTAATTTTATTCTGTTTGCCCTGAGCATTAAAGAGTTAACACTGAAGTGTTGGGTTGGGCAGGCTTTTAGAATGTGCTATTCAGTGATTGGCAGGTTTTGATTTCTGGTTACTTTTAAGTAAGTGCACTTTGTAATGTAGAATTGCTCTGAAGAAGCCTGGGAGTGTTCCTGGTGAAAGCGCTTAACCTTTTATTTACTGTTCATATAACTGTTAATAAAACTGCTTTGCCTTTCCATTTGGAGTCTATCTCTCTCGTATTTTTACTCTGAGACAGGCTGACCTGGTCAGGAATAGAAGGCCCAGTTCCCAGATCCAATGAAGAGAGATGGGGCAGAGCAGTAGCCAAAGAGATCCGGGTCTCTGTCTGCAGAGGAAAGCCTTTTCTATGACCTGGAAAGCCAAGGGACGAGAACCCCTGCCAAATTGTCAGGGCTGAAGCCTTTGAAGAAAAAGCAACCTCTGATCCACGGCTCCCAGATATAATTTAATGCATGCTATTGAGAGCCAAAGCATGGAGAGATGGCTCAGATTAATATCAGAGCTGAACGTCTACCCTCAGATCCAACCTTGACATCCAGTATCTGAGACGCACTCTGATCCGGAGATCTCTGAGCACAGGTGATCAGGGAAGCTGTCCGAGTGGAGAAAGTGAAAGTCCTCTACTCCGATGGTCTTTCAGATGGCTAAAGTCCTGGCGCTCAGAAACCAAGGTTCAAATCAGGAAAGGCCAGCCTACTTTAGCTGGAATTCTCATGCATCCAAGAGGGGACGGAGCCAACAAATACCCCCATCTGAATCTGAGCCCTGATGATCATCTTTAGCATCCTGTCCACATATTCTGAAAGGCTTCTCGAGGATCTGGACAAAGCTAGAAACGGATGGGACTGGTGTGGAGTTTGCAAAATTTTTGTTGGCATCATGGGAGACGCTGATCGGATGGACTACTTGGGTGACTGGCTCCCAGTTCTCAGAACAAAAGTCCTAGGCTCCAGTATTAAGGTAGGGGGTAAGGGAGAACGCGTCTTCTGATCCAACTTCGTTGGATCTGAGGGACAAGTAGGATCTGGAGGGGCCATGGTAGTCATCCAGACAAGCCCAGATCCAAAACAATAGTCTTCGGCATAGGCACAGATTGATCCAAGAGAGCTTTTTGAGCTGAGAGTAGAATCTGAAGAATTGAAAACTTTAGTTGGAGGTTCTGATGAAGCCCTGGGGTGCTTATGAGGGACCCTTCTTAGAGTCTGTAACAGAGCCTAGTATAACCTGTTCAAGGGTGGGAACCACTAGAGAAAGAGTGGATGGAGGCAGAATCCCTTGTAGTATTAATTAGTTATGCGCATCTGCGATTGCTTTTGGGTTGAACCCCTCACAAATGGCACACTGAGACTGTAAGTGTGCCGCACCTAAACAGTAAGCACATTTCTCTTGTGAATTAGATTGCAGAATTTTATGTCCACACTCTGAATATCTTTTAAACCCTGTAGGCTTATTCATAACTTCAAAAAGAACTATACTATCTCAATCACTAGCAGTAATCTAGTACTATAAAGGAGAAAAAACGAGGGACTTGAATTGCCCAACACCAGCAAAACCTTGGTGGGCGGGAGGAAGAGAGTGCAAAACACTAACTAAACAGGAAAAGATGCACTTGTCTGAAGAAGAAATAGTAACCCTAACTAGGTGCTGGTGCACTGGAGAGAATGTCCACTACGAATGGCAGCAGATGAGGTCTGAGGAAGCTGTGCTTGGTGCAGAGGATTGTGGGTAGAGGGAGGAGCTCAAGCCTGGCAGCTGACGTCTGTATGTTGGCCAATTCAGATCCAAGGATTGGATCTGTGACCCGTATGTGAATCAACAAGGACATCAGATCAAAGCTTATGTAATTCTAAAGATTACAAATTGAGTATTCATATTTCTGAAGGTCTGAGTACTAAATAATTAAACTGTCCTTTTGTAACTCTGAACGTGGACCTTTTCTTCTGTAACTACAGAACTGAAACAAACTGCATTGTTTTCGGTAGTTTCTGCAATTGGGAACCTCTGAACTGATTTATGTCTTCAAAGTATCTATGTTAATAAATTCCTACCTCCTTTAACCTTGGTTCCCAAGCCTTGTACCATGTGTGTAAGATTTAATGTGATAGTGTTCAATCTCGCCGTTTGTTCTTACACATGGGTTCGGAGCCGATCCTCGGCTCCGTGCCGGCCTCTTGCAAGCTGTGCATCGAGAAGAAGCTCGAGACAATCTAATACCCACAATCCCCCTCTGCCTTTACCTCAGATCTAGTTTGCCGCTGCTGCATACGCATCGTTGGGAGCTATCTCGAGAGTTTCTAAGCTAAGATATAACTTTTTTTGTTATATTTTATTAGGATTCTAGTCTATTGATATTTTTCAGTGTTAACTGTGTGATTGTGTTGTGGTTCCGTTAATTTATTAGTACCGTTAACTTTAATTATCGGTTAAATATTTGTCGGGGCCTACACCCTTCATATTTTGCCTAGTTAAGGAAAATTTTACCGGATTTGACAATTTCATCGGTTTTGACTAACTTTATCGGACTTGACTGTTTTTACTGGATTTGTCTTTCTTCCCTATAATGTCTGAGAAGGTAAAGTCTCGTTTCAAGCGTTGTCAGTGTGGCCAGAAAATGTCGGTCACTGACAACCATAGTTCCTGCGTCTACTGCCTTGGCCCTTTCCACTTACAAGAGGATTGCTCCATCTGTCACTCTTTTAGTGGGAAGATCATGACAGATAAGCAGGAAACTAATGGACAGAGGTCTATTGAAACCTGCTTTCCAAGAGGCTCTGGATGCTTCTGACCAGGCATCGAAGTCCTCTAAGGAGTCGAAGACGTCGGAGCCTAAGTCATCGGCTCCGAGCTCTTCTTCAAAGGTTAGATCACGGTTCCACAGACTTGGGCCGAGTGTTCAACTGGTATCGGTTCCTGAGCCTCGAGTCTTGGAACCGGTGATGGAACTCCTCCTCGACCATATTGAGGTCGGCTCCGTTCGGTTCCTTCGACCCGTTCTTCCTCCAAACTTTCGGATGTCGATGTGGATCGTGGTGCAGAAGTTATTGGAGCATTCTGCCCTCTCAAACTTATTTCGGTTTCCACCCAGTTGGTGTCGAAACTTGAAGGCCTCCTGTATCTCCATCCATTCCTCCTCCGAGACCGATTCAGTCTTTGGAGCGGAAGAGGCTGATTTACTGATTGTGGAGCCCTCGGTCCAGAACCGCCCTTTCTCGGTCTGTTCCCCTCACCTCGACTCCGACCTGGTACCGGAGTCTCGGAGCCGACGGTCTGTTCTTGGTTCTGGGGCGAGAGTCGAACCGGCGGTTCCGACTCTCCCCTCGGCCTCGGCGGATCGATTCGGCTCCGTCCTCGGGTCGATGCCTTGGTGCCTGTGTCGGGATTCTTCCCATTTCTTCGAACCAGGGATTCTTCGATGCGGGACCTGGGAGCGTTCGACCTGATGAGGAAGGTGTTGTCTACCCAGACAACCACATCAGTGGAAGCAGTTTCTCCTCCCCATAAACAGCCTTTGTCTTCATCTGCACCCACGGCCACATCCAAGCGTCGGGCACCAGTGTCTCAGCCACCCCTGGAGGGTGCCCCCTCTTCCTCAGAGGCTTCTTCGGATGCTCCCCACGAGGAAGTCCCTAGGAAGAGATTGTGTAAGAGGAGACACTTGGATTCTCCACAGGAATTCTTGACATCTGACACTGACTTAGATGAGTCAGAGGGGTCCCCTAAGTCACCTTCAGAAGATGTCTCTTTTTCGGACATATTGGAGATCCTGAAGCAGAGAGGTGACTGGCAGTCCCTTCCCCCTTCTGAGGATGAGTCAGTTCTGCTGAAGGCATTTGGTGCTCGCCCTTCCTCCTCCTGGGTCACTCCGCCCTTCGAATTAATGGAACTAATTGCTCGAAGGGCGTGGGAGGCTCCTGACACAGTGGAACCTGTTCCAAGGAAACCTAACAAATACATCACAGCACCTCAGGATAAGTCCTACCTTACAAAAGGAGTTCCAGTAGACGCTATGGTGGTGGCAGCAGCCACGAAAAGGAGATGTCGAGTCTTCTTAGTCTGTCCATCCTCCTAATAAAGACTCTGGGGCGATGGATAGATACGGAAGCATTTTTAGTTCAGCGGCTTTTTCCATGCGGTCCCTGAACTATTTGACCCATTTTACACGTCTACAGAGGATCTAGTCAAAGAGTTGGGAGATACCCTCCAGGGTGCTACAGATGCAGCTGTCTCAGAGAAAGTGACAGCGCAACTTAATACCCTAACATCGATTGGTAACTCGTCCATGAGGCTGATTTCCTCGCGGCGAAGGTTCGAGTAGGGCAGCAACTTCAGCGATTGCTCTTCGTAGACAATCCTGGATGCGCCTATGCTCTTCGGAAGCCTTCAAGTCTTCCTTTACAAACGCCCCATTTGACGGTGCCACTCTCTTTGGCCCCAAGGTAAAGGAGACCCTTACCCGGTGTGAACAAGAGGGAAAGACTCTGTCTGCTGTCGGAGTCCGTTTTCCACCCCAACCAGACCGTACCCCAAAGGGCAGCGGTGGAAAAATGTGGTTTCAAACCCCAAGGGTCTTTCTCAGGCACACAGGGTGATGCCCCCTCTAGAGGCAGAGGAGGGGCAGAGGTGGAAGACGCCGCCCTGGCGGCAGAGGGGTCCGCAACATCAAGGTGACAGGAAACACTCCTGGTAAACCTTTCCAGCACTCCTGAGAGGAGGCCCGACTGTCCTGCTCTGGAGGCAGTCGGGGTCGCTAGCTTTATACCCTCAGGCCTGGCAAAATATAACTACAGACAAGTGGGTAAAAGCGTGGTTACCAGAGGTTACAACATACCCTTCCTATCCCATCCCATCCAAAGAAAAGACTCCCAGATGTACCGCCCCATCTCGAGAGCCAGCGGCTTTAGAAATTGCAAAGCTGCTAGAAAAAGTCATCCAGCCAGTCCCAGCGGACCAGCAAGGATTCGGGACTTACTCAAGGTTCTTTTAGTTCCAAAGAAAACAGGGGACTGGAGGCCCATTCTAGACCTAAGCTACCTCAATACTTTCGTCAAGAAAGAAAAGTTCGAATAGTCACGCTTCAATCGATCCTTCCATTCTTACAGAAGGGCAGTGGATGTGCTCAATAGATCTAGAGGATGCATACTACCACATCAAAATGGCCAGGGCATCCAGAGATCATTTGCGGTTCGGCTGGGAGCCAGTCACTTTCAATTTCGAGCCCTGCCCTTTGGTCTGACCTCAGCCCCAGGGTCTTCACCAAATGCATGGCAGTGGTAGCGTCTCACTTGAGGCGCCAGGGATTCCAGGTGTTTCCGTATCTGGACGACTGGCTCCTTTTCGGCCACCACCGCCAACTACTGCAGGCCAGAGACTTTGTTCTTCAACTGTGTGTTCACCTAGGGATCTCCGTAAACTTGGAAAATCCTTACTTCAGCCATCATAAAATATCTTGTTCATAGGAGCAGAGTTAAACACGTCAGTTGATTCTGAGGCTTCCCCCAGAAAGGATATTATCACTTCAGACTCACATACGTCTTCTACTCTTGTCAAGGAAATCTCCTGCAAAACTAGTACTAAAGGTGTTGGGCCTCATGTCAGCCTCCCTTATTGCAATTCCCCTGGGAAGGCTGCACATGAGAGTCCTACAATGGCTACTGTTTGCACAATGGTCGCTTTCAACAACTACCTCTAACACACGAGATTCTTATAACAAAGACTTGCAAAACAGATCTAAACTGGTGGCTTCAAACGTGCAACCTTTCCAAGGGGGGGCCGTTTGTGCTACCTGCCCACAGTTACGGTGACCACGGACGCTTCCCTGATAGGGTCGGGGGGCATCTTTCAGGGACAGACAGTCCAAGGCGAATGGACCAATTTGGAGTACAATCTGCACATCAATGTTCTAGAGTTGAGGGCAGTGTTTCTAGCGTTGCAACACTTTGCTCCCCTTCTTCCTCTAGGGACTATTGCAGTTCAGACGGACAACATGTCTGTAGTCTGGTACATAAACAAGCAAGGGGGAACCAAGTCCTATCAACAGAGAGGCCATGAGAATTTGGCAGTGGGCGGAGTCCACGGGTCGCTTTCTAATAGCAACGCACATCCCGGGGTCATCCAACGTCATAGCCGACAGGCTGAGCAGAGCAATTCTGTTACCGCACGAGTGGTCTCTAAAACAGTCAGTGGCGAAAAGGATTTTTCGCGTGGGGCCAACCTTCCTGCGACCTGTTTGCGTCTCCAATGAATGCCAAATGCAGGAGCTACTTTGCCCTATTACCCTCCAGGGAAGTCCCCAGGACGCACTGGTTTCTGATTGGCCCCGGGACTCCTGTCGCATTTCCTCCATTTCCTCTGATATCAAAGTTTCTCCAGAAAGCCAGGAACCTACACAGGACGATAATCCTCATTGCTCCATTCTGGCCTCGTCAAATTTGGTTTCCTTCCTGAAGATACACTGCATTCGGGGACCCTGGATTCTGGACCCAGAGCCAGATCTATTGACTCACTCGTCAGGGGTTCCCCATCCCGCGCTCGAGTCACTCCATCTAGCAGCTTGGCTGCTCAATTCCAACTTAGCCAGGTCTGATCTTTTGTCACCAGCAGTCCAGGATATATTGGTGGCTTCGCATAAAGCTTCCACTACTAAAACATATACTAGCAAATGGAAGCGATTTGTATTCTGGGCGAATACACACCATGTGGATCCCTTTATAGCTCCTTTGAATAAGATATTAGAGTTCTTAACGGACTTATTTCATCAGGGTGCTTCTCCTGCTACTCTGAGTTCAATTGGCTACCATTTCGAATTTCCATGTTGAAGAATGTGGAGCTCCTGTTATGGCTCACAGACTTTGTAAAGCCTTTTTAAAAGGAGTTTTTCATATTAAACCACCGGTCAGATCTCCGACGTCACCTTGGAGTCTGAATTTATTGTTATCTAAATTAATGTTGTCCCCTTTTGAACCCGCCTCTTCTTGCCCATTAAAATTTTTGTCCTGGAAAACTCTCTTTCTGGTAGCCATTACTTCCGCTAGACCACCATCTCAACTTCAGGCTCTCCATCAAGCACCCTTATTTGATCTTTCACTCTGACAGAGTTTCTCTTGAACCAAGTCATCCTTCCTCCCTAAAGTGTGTTCTATTAACAATATTAATCAGTCCATTGAATTACCCACTTTCTTCAAAAACCACTCCAACAAAATGGAGTATATGTTACACAAATTGGATGTTCACAGACAGCTAAGATTTTATTTGGATATAACAAAAGATCACAGAAAACAGATCAACTCTTTGTGGCTTTTGCTGATAGCAGGAAAGGACTTGCAGTTACCAAAAGAACTCTTTCTAAATGGTTAGCGGATTGTATAATCTATGTCGATTCTTCTAATCAACCCCTTTACATAAACCCAAAGGACATTCCACAAGGTCAGTGTCTCGTCTTTGGCTCATGCAGCTCGCCTACCACTGACGCTATTTGTGCGGCTGCTACTTGGTCTAAGCCACATACATTTATTTCTCATTATAAAGTAGACAAGGTTTCTAGGGACAGGGCAACCTTTGGTTCCACTGTGCTCAAGAACGCCCTCCCGTGAGTTCCTCAGGATCAAGGAGCTAGGGACGCTACCCATGTGTAAGAACAAACGGCGAGATTGAACACTATCACATATAGAAGTTATGTCCTTACCATAACGTTCCATGTGGAGTGTTCATCTCGCCTTTGTTCTTACAGTCCCACCCTCCCACCCTTAGGAAGAACGTTCTTTGATGCCTGGCCAGGAGCATTCTGCTACTGTTACGACATTGTGTACATAGTTGGCATATATATATATATATATATATATATATATATATATATATATGTGTCTGTTTAGATATATATATATAGTTTTTTGTAAATTCTTTCTATACATATGTGTGTAAGCATGAATGTGCTATTCTGTAGATTGGTTTGCTTGCAAACTAGATCTGAGGTAAAGGCAGAGGGGGATTGTGGGTATTAGATTGTCTCGAGCTTCTTCTCGATGCAGAGCTTGCAAGAGGCCGGCACGGAGCCGAGGATCGGCTCCGAACCCATGTGTAAGAACAAAGGCGAGATGAACACTCCACATGGAACGTTATGGTAAGGACATAACTTCTATTTATTGCAGGTGCCAGTCTCTAAACAGTCATGTCCTTCAAGAATGCAACTGCAGTCATAACATATGGGTTGTCCTGCCTCAGGCAGCCCTCGGTCGGCCGGATTCCAAAGTCTGGGTCCGACGTCGGCTGATGTCGCATTTCCCTCCGACGTCAGAGCGGCTGGAGTACATAAGCATCAGCCGACGCCATTTTCTTCAGTCTTTCTTGCCGCACGGTGCCCGAAGCAGAAGCAAGTGCTGGTTGGTCAGCTCCTGTATTCTTCGAATCCGAAGTCATCAAAAAAGCTAAGTACCCCGTTGGGGACCTTTTCTTGCCTCAGCCGATGTCAGAAATTACTGAAAAAGTTAACAATTGTCTTTCTTGTGGTAAACAAATACCTCATAAGGATTTCCACTCTTACTGTCTTCCTTGCCTTGGCCCAGACCACGACGTCTCGGCCTGTGTCGCCTGTGCTCGCTTCAATAAGCGCACTCTCAGGCGCCGGGCGGAGTTCGCTGAAGATTTTTTCGGCGAAAAATTTGCTTATACAATGCTGTCGGAACTTCCGACATCGCAAACTCCTAAGAAATGAAAAGACCGGTACCGACATCCTCGGCCCGCGTCTATCACCGACTCCATGCCAAAACCTACCGCGAGTGCTCCGGTTCCCCCTGAGACGGTTATTCCACTGCTTCGAACCGAAGACACCGCATTACCGACTACTCCGATACCGGATACCACTCCGACGCCAGTTATAGATTTTCCTCCGGATACTGAAACCGAGGAAATGCCCGAGACCATTGCTGTAGATAAGGTCACTCCTGCACGTGGAGCTGCCAGGCCTCCTATGGCCATGTCTATTAAGGCCTACACTCGGGCTAAGGCAGCCAGCAAGACCAAGCACCTTACTGCTAAAGCCTTACCTCAGCCTACTCCAGAGACACAAATCATGACTATGGCCGCAGACTTAATTTCTATGATTAGAGGTTCACAGGTCCATCCTGAGAGAGGAATCCTAGCCTCCTTCTGATAAGAGGCCCCGGGTTGAACCCTCTGACCCTATCCCTTCAGATGAAGATTCTGAGGACTCTGTCAACTCCGATGGCCAGGAAGAGCTCTTCCAGACCTATGAGGACTCTGATGCAGAGGAGTCCATCCCCTCGGCCTCCCCTCCTGAGGATATTTCTTTTGGGGAAGTTCTGCATACCATGAGGGAATATTTCAAGTGGCAAGGCCAGGAATTTTCTGGTTCCAGAAAGCGCCTTTGAACTTTCCTTAAAAAGCCCCAGCACAGGCCCTTAGCTATTCCTCCTGTGCTTGATGTTTTGGATGATTTATATTCTGACTCCAGTGTTACCCCTGATTCTCTTCCTCCTGCTCCAGCCAAGCCAGACAGATATTACAGGGTCCCAGAAACACATTCCCATTTATTCAGGGCCCATACTGTTGATTTAGAAACTATTTCTCAGGGACCTAAAGGTGTTTCAGCTTCCACCTTTAAAAATCCCTTGCCTTCCAACAGGGAAGCTAGGTCATTAGAGATGGGGGAAAAAGGTCTACACCTCCACTACTTTATCTATGAGAGCTTTGAATTGCCTTTTTCATATGTTACAATATCAGGATTTCCTTTTAGATGATTTACAGAAAACATTGGCCTCTCCTGATCCTTTAGACAGGAAGTCTTTGCAGGAAGCTGTACATAACTCTCAGCAAGTCAGCAATCACTTCCTGCAGTGTGGATATGATGCACTGGAAGCTTCATGTAGGGCAGCTATGACAGGAGCAGTCATTCGTAGACATGCATGGTTAAAAGAACAACCTCTACCAGATCATGTTAAGGCAAAACTTCTGGATGCACCCTTGGAAAAGAACAAGCTTTTTGGTGCTAATGCTAAAGATGTGTTGAAGTCCATCGAGGAAAAAGCAAAATCAGTTCAGACGGTTAAAGATTTCCTCCAGGTTCAGCCCCCCAGATTCAGTAGGAATTGGCTTTCAAAAAACTGGTCCTTTCCTAATCCTGAAAAATTTCAAAGGGGTAAAAACAGGCGTGGCCGAGGAAGAGGACAATACAGAGGTCCTTACATGGGACGACAATGGCAGCCAGCAAACCAAAGAAGTGACACAGGGGTTTCCCCTGCCCCACAGGCACAATCTCAATGACTTTCCTCTACGTCCGCCTACCAAGGAGCAAATAGAAGCTCCCTTGGGTGGAAAATAATCTGTTTTCAGACAATTGGCACAGGACAAATGGATTTTGGACATTATAGACCAAGGTTACAGGTTCCATTTTCATACCTTACCAAGAAAACAAGGCATGCCAAACCTACCACAAAACCAGAGGGCAGAGGCTGTCAAGCAAATTTCTCTGCTGGCTCGGATAAAAGCAATAGAAAGAGTTCCACAACAAGAACAAGGCCAGGGGTTTTACTCAAGACTGTTCCTTGTTCCAAGAAAAGAAACTCAGTGGAGACCAATACTGGATTTGTCCACATTAAACACCTTTCTCATAGTACCAAAGTTCAAAATGCTGACTCTACAGCAACTCCTTCCCATGCTGGGCAAGGGGTCTTGGCTGATTACTCTGGACCTCAAGGAGGCATACCTGCATGTCCCTATCAGACACAGTTGCAGAAGATACCTCAGATTTCTTGCAGGGCCAGAGCATTATCAATTCTCAGCATTGCCATTTGGCTTATCTACTTGCGCCCAGAGTATTCACAAAATGCCTGGCTTCAGTAATTGCTCATTGCAGGCTCCAGGGGATCCAAATTTACCCGTACCTGGACGACTGCCTCATACAAGCGGACGACAAATTGATGTTGAAAAAAACTTGAACTATGTCATACAATTACTTCAGGCTCTGGGATACACAGTCAACTTCCAAAAGTCAAGACTTCAACCATCCCAGCAAATAACCTTCTTAGGAACCAATCTAGACACAGCCTCTCAAATGGCTTACCTGACAGAAGACCAGCAAGAGAGTTAACTCATTATTTCAAAGGTTTGGCAAAACTCACCCAGATGACTGCAAGGAGATTTCCTACAGGCCTTGGGTTACATGACATCCTGCATTCTCCTGGTTCCATTAGCAAGACTACACATGAGAAAGCTTCAATGGTACCTAAAAAGCCTATGGTCTCAGCACAGCAACAACTTAGAGACAACCATACCGCTCATTCCATGCCTACAAAAGGAATTCCTATGGTGGGCCTCGGTAAGCCTGGCAAACACAGGTATGTCATTCAAAAAACCTCAGATAACACAGACCATGACCACAGACGTCTCAGACCTTGGATGGGGGGCGCACATGGAAGGCAGATGTATACAAGGACAATGGTCTCCAAAGGACACACATCTGCATATAAACCAAAAGGAAATGCTGGCAGTAATGCATGCCATCGAGGCCTTTCGACAACAACTTCAGCAAGGCCATTTACTGATACGGACAGACAACACCACTGTGATGTGGTATATAAACAAGCAAGGGGGCACCCATTCTTACCCCCTTTGCAGACTGACAATGAATCTTTGGGAAAAATCACTGAGCCTAAACATACAGTTCCAATCCCAGTTTGTTCCAGGCAAAGACAATGTGCTGGCGGACAGCCTAAGCAGGAATTTCACAGATCCACACGAGTGGAGGTTACATCCGAAGATCTTCACACAACTCACCTCGACATGGGGCAGGCCAGAAGTAGACCTATTTGCCTCTCACCTCAACCATCATCTACAAAAATTCTGCTCAAGGACATACCATCCAAAAGCTTGGAAAATAGATGCTCTTTCATTCAACTGGAACTTCCTAAAAATCTATGCATTCCCACCTCTGCCACTGATGACCACAGTATTACTAAAGATCAAAGCAGAGAAACCCAAGGGGATCCTAATAGCTCCAGACTGGCCAAGACAACACTGGTATCCACTACTACGGAGCATATGCCACACCAAGAAGTGGGCCCTTCCCCAATGGCCCCTACTTTTGACTCAACACAACTTCAAAACAGTGCATCCAAACCTTCAGACACTGCAGCTAACAGCCTGGGAGATCCCATGAATAATCTCAATCTATCTCTCTCCAAGGAAGTTCAGCGGATATTAACAGAAGCTCAAAGACCATCCACCAGAAAGGTTTACTTGGCAAAATGGAAGAGATTCAGCATTTGGAATACCAGCAAGGGACATGATGCATCATTATTGAACATCCCACTCATCCTGGAATATTTGGCAGATATGCTACAGAATGGACTCTCTTATTCTTCCATAAAAATACATGCTTCAGCTATTTCAGCTAGATATAACACTGATCCGCCTGTCTTTTCACATCCTTTGCTAAGGCAATTCCTCAGGGGAATCAAGAACATTAAGCCACCAAGAAAGGCTCCAGTGCCAGCCTGGGACCTCAACTTTGTCCTAGAAAAACTGACTCTACCTCCATTTGAGCCAGCAGCTTCAGTCGACTTACAATTTCTCTCATGGAAGACAGCTTTCCTGTTGGCAATTACCTCAGCAAGAAGGGTTTTGGAACTACAGGCCCTAATGGCAATACCACTGTTCATAATCTTTCACAGAGACAGGGTCTCCTTAAGAACCAACCCTACTTTTATGCCAAAGGTGGTATCTAGGGTTTCTTTAAATCAAGCTATTCATCTGCCTGCTTTCTTCCCCAATCCTGAGAACAAACGGGAAGGACTGTTGCATACCTTGGACATTCACAGACAACTTCGCTACTACCTGGACAGAACCAAGACCAGTAGGAAGTCTGATCAACTTTTTGTAGCTTACGCCCCTGCAGTACAAGGAAAAGCAATTTCAAAACAGACTATTTCAAAATGGATTGGACATTGCATCAGATTTTGTTATTCCTTCCATGGGAAGATTGTTCCAGCCAATGTCAGACCACATTCCACAGAGCTACAGCCACCTCTACAGCATTCTTGAGGGGTGCCTACAAAGGACATTCTAGAAGCTGCTACATGGAGCTCCGTGCATACATTCTCCAAACACTACAATCTCCCTCTATACTCCAGATCCAGAGCAGGCTTTGCTTCGGCAGTCCTGCAGGGTTTGATGGCCACACCATCTCTTTCCTAGAGCATTCCACCTCCCCCAGCTAAGCTATGGTATTCTACCCATATGTTATGACTGCAGTTGCATTCTTGAAGGACATAGTACAGTTTTGTACCTACCATAAATGTAGATGTCAGATAGATATGCAACTGCAGTCGGATTTTCCCTCCCTCCATACCCCTCTATGCCTAGGGTCCACTCCTATCCCTATTTCTCTTAGCTGGGGATATCTGTTATGGTGTATCTGTTTATTGCTTACTTATTTGTCTGGAATCCTGTTTTTGTCTTACAATTTGATTACAGCCTTCCTTGGAGGGCACCTGGCATTTGGGGCAAGAAACACTGAAGAAAATGGCGTCGGCTGATGCTTATGTACTCCAGCCACTCTGACGTCGGAGGGAAATGCGACATCAGCCGACGTCGGACCCAGACTTTGGAATCCGGCCGACCGAGGGCTGCCTGAGGCAGGACAACCCATATGTTATGACTGCAGTTGCATATCTATCGGACATCTACATTTATGGTAGGTACAAAACTGTACTTTTTATGCATCTCTGCAGGGTGTTAGAAAAACTTTCGAATTCCTAACATCTTTATCAGCATTTTGGCTTGAAGGTTATTTCACTGAGCTCATTTGTATTCTTCACTGAAACTGTGTTCACCAAAACTGCATGTAAAATGTGAAATATAAAATTAAATATATAGGCCTGCTTTACTATGGTTGCATTTCTATGCCTGTGCAGAGAGAATACTGTATTTTTATAGGATTTATTCTGACAAATATATTTGTTAGACCTAATCTTAACTTTTCTGTCTGCTTTCATCATTTTCATGCTGTGGGGGTACTGCTTGTGTCAGACTCTTCACACTAAATATTTCACTTCTCAGTCTGTCTTTTGCTTCATTTTCTATTTGTGCTTTTCTGCCTCACTAAGCTTTGGAGCTGCAGTGGTCATCTTTATTACCACAGGTTTCTTTTTGCATAAATATTGCATTATATCAGATGTTTTGGTTTCACAAGTCCATTCTTTGTATGCATTTCAAAAGCCACAGTTTTTTTGTTCTTTACCGTGTAGCACTGTACAGTTACATTCTTTTTCCGGACTTGTTTCATCAAATTTGTTTTGGTCTTGTGTTAGACCTTTTTGGCTTGCTGTAGCTCTCCTTCCATGTCCTCAGAGAGCCATGAATGATGTCTAATTGTACTTAATGAACGACCCGTAAATAAATGAGCTTTTTGATTGATGACTTCAACTGTGTCAGTTTAACTGGAGTAATTGTACCCTGTAGGGTTTGGTACACCCATGGATTCTTATGTTAGCCCCTTTGTACAATTAGCTAGCTAACTGGAAGTAAGTCGTCTTGACCCGGTCATTACTGCCATCATTACTACTTGTGCTACTCCTGTAGTATTCTGATATCTGGGCATGTAAGATCGCAAACTAGTAAGGCAAGCCTGTTGAAATTATATGCTCTGTCAAAATTTAGCAGCATTTCCAGCCCCCCCCCTTTTGAAGACTGATGTCTCTTAAGCCAGTAAATTTTATTTTGCTCCTGTCTAACAAACAACATAACTCGGGTGGTCCCAGTCAGAGCCAAATATATTGGAGGAATGTAAAAAAAGCCACTTTAGTATCAGCATGTTTCTAATAAAAAGCTAATTAAGCCCTATAATAAATCTACCCCCATTAAAGAATCTGTGTTAAGCAAAGTCTGAAAGCTTCCTTAAGGAAGATCAGAGGTGAATACTACAAAAAAAAAGTCCATAAATCCAAGTCTTATCTGAAAGTCTTCCAAGGGACCAGCCCATCCACCCACTTATCAATTAAAAAATAAAATGTGAATGTTGCAACATGTATGCTCACAGAATTGTCTGAGAAGTTGCGAATTACACTTGAATATTCAGATGTGGATATAGAGTGGAGTGGTTCTGGGGTCTTGTAATTTTATGCAACATTAATGCAGCCTTAGAAGTAACATTCCTCATTGATTGACTTGTTAAAAAATGTGTGGGATTATTTGGACCCCTTTAGGGATTGGAATCTGTCCCTGTGATATTTTTAGCAGCTTACACAAGAAACTTTATTTTGTACTTTAACCTGGAATGGCAGGCATCCAGAATTATTGTCATTGATTATTTAAGATAATTTCTTCAGCATAAATAGGTTCATAGGTTCATACTAGGCTATCTGCCCGAGGGCATTTATAAGCCTAGCCCATTGTTTTGTGGCTTACGCCACCCCTTTAGTATGGGGAACTATACCCATTATTTTGCTGTGCCTCTGTCGAGCAGTGACACTGAGGTAATTCCTGGGGTATATCTGCGATCTCCCATCCATTGGTCAAGATTTCTCTTGAACAAGGCCAGCGAGGTGCTCTGCCTCACATGTACCGGGATTTTGTTCCACAGCATAGGGAGTCTTTGGGTGATGAATCTATCCCTCCAGCACGTCCTATTAATAGCCGTGTCGAGGTTTAAGTCTCCCGCCCTTGTGGCTCTGATGGATCTAGATTTTTGAGGTGAAGCATATTCATCAAATCTGGGTTTGACATGGCCTTGTATGTTAGGCAAAGGTCACCTCTGAGCAAGCGGGCGACTGAATAGAGCTGGAGTTCTTTCAGTCGGGCAGCATAGGACAGATTTTGAGACCCTTTATCCTTTTGGTGAGGAACTTTGTGGCCTCTCCAGCTGCTGCAAGTGTCGGGTCAGATACATTCGAATGGGGCATTGTACTCAATCATTGGTCTGATGAGTGATGAGTAAAGGGAGACTATGACCTCCCTTGATCTAGATGAGAATCCCTTCATGATAAGGTGGGCAATGTAGAAGGACTTCCTAACTACTTTAGCTACATGGGTGTCGAATGACAGACTACTATCAACCTGGGTCCCCAGGTCCCTGATAACTTCTGTGCTCAGTGGATTGCCACCTATTTGGTAGCTAGGGGTAACCTTGTTTTTCCCGAAGGGTATGACTATGCATTTTTTGGCATTTAACTTTAGGCCGTGGCTCTGGCACCAGTTATCCGTTTCTGTGAGACCCTTCTGAAGGATATCTGTGTCAGATGTGTTTTCTACTATGGCCCAGTTTGCAGTCATCTGCAAACTTTGTCAGCCATAACCCTCCTGTGTTTGCTTGTACTGAAAAGTAGATGCCAAACAAGAGTGGGCCCAGGACTGAGCCCTGTGGGACACCACTTGTGACAGGCTTTGAGTCTGACATGGCGCCAGCAACTCTGACCCTGTGGGTTCTGTCACTCAGCCAGTTTGCAACCCATCTTGTGATGTATGGGTTAACATTTAAGCTGATGAGTTTTTCAATGATACCCGAGTGGGGTATTGTATCAAGGCCTTAGCCAGATCGAGGTAGGCTGTATGGACTGCCTTTCCCTCATCAATGGCTTTGGTGACTGTTTCAAAAAGTCAACCAAGTTTAAAAGGCATGATCTGCCTTTGACAAAGCCAAACTGGGTTGGATCCAAAGTCTGCAAATTCCCTATGTCTTTATTTATGAGGTCCATTATGATCCTCTCCATGGCTTTGCAGATAAGGCTTGTCAAGCTAATGGGCGGTAATTTCCAGGGTCTGTGGAGGCACCGCCTTTGTGAAGTGGGACCACAGTTGCAGTCGCCACTCCTGGAGTGCGTATCCAGAGGTAAGACTTTGATTAAACAGCTGTCCTAGCTGTGGGTTTAATTCCTCATTGAGTTCGTGGAGCACACAGCCGGGGACACCATCGGGTCCCATGGATGCTGTGTTTTTGCTTTGGAGAGAGCAGTTCTCACTTGGGCGCTGGAGATGTTTGGGGGCTGCACTCATTTGGTATAGATATCTCTCCTTTTGGGGAGGGGAGAAGTTTGCACTGAACCTGTCAGCCAGTATGTTGGCAATGTCTGTAGGATCAGTAATCTTCACATCATTTTGAACTAGTTCTGAGCATATCTGGGAGTTTCCTCCTAGGTTTCTAACATAGCTAAAGAAGGCCTTATGATTGTCTTTTGAGTCTTTAGCTATTTTTCTCTCAAATTTGCTTTGGATGATTTTATGAGAGCTCTTAGTTTTTACTTATAGTGATCAAGGGTGTCTTACCTTTTAAGGATTTTGCTCTATTTTGTAGTAGCTTCCTCCTTTTGTTGTAGAGTTTGTTTATGGCTGGGGTCCACCAGACTGGGCGCTTGCCTTTGGTACAAAGAGTCTTTGTTTTGCTTGGGATTGCCTTATCCATGCAGTCCTGCAGGTGCTGGTAGAAGGCGTTTGTAAGTGATTCAGCGGCTTGAGTATTGTTTTCCGCGGCTCGGGGCCTGAAAGGAGACCACACTAGTCTGTAGAAGTGTGAAGTCGGCTGTTGGGTAGTTCTTTACTGTGGTCTTTTTATTTCAGGTGGGGTGGGATGAGGACCTCCAGCGAGATTAGTTTGTGATCTGATCTCACCAGTGAGGGTATACTTCGGTGTTGAACATTGTGCTCCCATGTTCGTGATGATGAGATCAAGTATGTTATCTCCTCTTGTGGGGATGGTGACTAGTTGTTCCATGGCATTTGAGTTTATGAATTCCAGGAACTTTTGGGCTAGGGTGTTTGGGCTTGAGTAGTGTGCCCAGTCTATATTAGGGTAATTGAAGTCACCTAGTATGATGGTGTTTGGTGATACATTTATCCCTCTAGTGTTTTCAGGAAGGCCATGTGAGTTTCCTGAGTTTGTGAGGGTGGCCTGTAACATGCTACAATTTGCAGAGCAGTCTTGCCTATGGTTAATTGCACCTGGATGGTCTCCGATGCATCGTGCGTTGCCACCAGTCTTGAGGTGTGGGTGTCCTTGATGAATATGGATACCCCTCCTTTCTTGGTATTGTCCGGATTTTGGGGCGGAACGCATGATATGAGGTAAAACCTGATAGCGCTGGGGTGCTCTCAGGAGCCTTGAACCAGGTTTCTGTCACAGCACAGACATCGATGTTCTCCATACTGAGAAGGGCCTCGAGTCGTGCATTTTGAGATTTAGACTTCTGGCATTGAGCAGCATTACCCTTAGTTTTTTCCTTTTTGTGTTCTAGGGTGGTAGGTTTAGAATTTGAGCCTTGCCTAAAAAGGCACTATGGGGTGGCAAGAGCCTTTGCCAATATCCGAATCCCAGGGTGACAGGTGCAAGCCGTCCCTTATGAAGCAGCGTGGCTTGTCCAGCATGTCATCCCAGGAAGACAGATACTGGATCCCCTTTGAATGACACCAGTGTTTAGGCCAATTGTTAAAGCTGATCATCTTATCTCTGTATTGTGGCATCATTCTTGGTGAAGGTAGGATACTGCTCAAGGTCAGGGTCATACCTGCCTGGGCTACATAATCAGAGAGCTCCTCAATGTCTCTTTTCATGTAGTCCAAGGAGGTACGTCTCAGGTCGTTTACACCAGCGTGGACAATGACTGAGTCATATTTGTACCTGCTGTTGAGAGACCTGAGTGCTTGCGTTATGTGGCGGATTCTAGCGCCCGACAGGCAGCTTACTGTGACCTTCTCCTTACTCAGTCTGGTGAGCGGGACATCAGTGTGTCTGACTATGGAGTCACCAATGACTAGTGTGTCTGGCATTGTGTTTGGCCTTAAGGGCTGTGACTGTTTGACACTCTGACTGTGAGGTCTATGTGTTGCAGGTGTTGTGTTCTGAGGTGGTGGTTGTTTGGGTGTCTGCTTTGGTGGCCTCTGCTGTTTTGGTAGATTTTTGATCAGAGCCTCCGAGTATGTCTTTGTGTGTTTATGTGTATGATTTGAGGTTGTAATGGTACTATGTGAGACTGGGTCTATAGTGTGTGTGGTAACCTTCTCCTCCTGACTGGTCTTGCCAGTCCTATGTTGAGAGAGCTCAGCCTCCAGTTTGGCCGTATAGTTGCATCTCTCGCATGTATTTGTGTTTTGTGGGAGGAGGAAAGGGTTGTCTGTGTACATGAGGCAATTGAAACATTGCCTCAATATTCCCAGGTTCACCAGCTGAGCAGGAGAGGACACTAGCAACTGATCCCTCGACATGCTAGAAGGGTAGACGAAAAACTTTAAAAAGATTCGGGACGTGGGTGACCGAGAAATGGGGGTTGCCTTTTGGGGTACTATCTATGACAAGAGTGCCATATCAAGGTAATAAGTACTGTAGGAGCAAGTGCTAGGTTTAATAGATAGAGAATAGTCTACTTGGAGTCAAGTAGAGTTGATCTTTTAGTTATAGGATACGCTGATTTGATCAGTAGTATAGTTCGAGGAAGGTAGTTTTAAGGAAAATTTGAAGAGTGGACTTTAGGTAGCCGAATAGTTTAAACCTGCTTAACCGGCACTGCCCTAGTGTGCAACAGTGGCAGCTCAGCTAAATCGCTCTAAACCCAGCTTAACGCTTTTATACCAGGGGCTGGAAAAGCTAGAAACTGGCCCAAACGACCAATAAACTACTAGTTACTGGCTGAAACCTCACAAAACTGGACAAAGGCAGCTCAATGCTTCCCACTCCCACTGGTAAGCAAGGTAGCCTCCTTCCCCAAATAAGGCAAGGAAACAGTACACAGGAACTACAACCAAAGCCCAGGAATCAGCAACTCTGAAACTGGACTAAACTAGTAAAGCAGGAAAGCAAGGTAGCTTCCCTTGCCCCAAATAAGGCAAGGAAACAGTACACAGGAACTACAACCAAAGCCCAGGAATCAGCAACTCTGAAACTGGACTAAACTAGTAAAGCAGGAAAAACAAGAGATATTTTTTCTTTTTCACAAAACAGGCAGAAACAGGTACAGCAAACACTTATAAATGCTATGAATCAGCTGCTACAGCTTACACAGAAGAATTTGCTACAAATACAGTCAAATAGTAACAAACAAGGATTCCAAGTGCAATATTAAGTTAATTGCAGTAAAACAGCTTCAATGTAACAGAAAGGCAGGCGAAATACAGTTGCTAGGTATTCAGATGTGGAAAGCAACAAAAATATACTTAGTATCAAGAAAAGTCGCTTATTCAGCTCTCTGCAGCCTGGATTACTCTGCTGGCCCACGTGGAGTCTGTGCTGAGTAGGTACAAGCTGAAAGTTTTATACCAGGGGCTGGAAAAAGCTAGAAACTGGCCCAAAACGACCAATAAACTACTAGTTACTGGTTGAAACCTCACAAAACTGGACAAAAGGCAGCTCAATGCTTCCCACTCCCACTGGTAAGCAAGGTAGCTTCCCTTCCCCAAATAAGGCAAGGAAACAGTACACAGGAACTACAACCAAAGCCCAGGAATCAGCAACTCTGAAACTGGACTAAACTAGTAAAGCAGGAAAGCAAGGTAGCTTCCCTTCCCCAAATAAGGCAAGGAAACAGTACACAGGAACTACAACCAAAGCCCAGGAATCAGCAACTCTGAAACTGGACTAAACTAGTAAAGCAGGAAAAACAAGAGATATTTTTTTTCTTTTTTTCTTTTTTCACAAAACAGGCAGAAACAGGTACAGCAAACACTTATAAATGCTATGAATCAGCTACTACAGCTTACACAGAAGAATTTGCTACAAATACAGTCAAATAGTAACAAACAAGGATTCCAAGTGCAATATTAAGTTAAATGCAGTAAAACAGCTTCAATGTAACAGAAAGGCAGGCGAAATACAGTTGCTAGGTATTCAGATGTGGAAAGCAACAAAATATACTTAGTATCAAGAAAAGTCGCTTATTCAGCTCTCTGCAGCCTGGATTGCTCTGCTGGCCCACGTGGAGTCTGTGCTGAGTAGGTACAAGCTGAAAGTTTTATACCAGGGGCTGGAAAAGCTAGAAACTGGCCCAAAACGACCAATAAACTACTAGTTACTGGCTGAAACCTCACAAAACTGGACAAAGGCAGCTCAATGCTTCCCACTCCCACTGGTAAGCAAGGTAGCTTCCTTCCCCAAATAAGGCAAGGAAACAGTACACAGGAACTACAACCAAAGCCCAGGAATCAGCAACTCTGAAACTGGACTAAACTAGTAAAGCAGGCAAGCAAGGTAGCTTCCCTTCCCCCAAATAAGGCAAGGAAACAGTACACAGGAACTACAACCAAAGCCCAGGAATCAGCAACTCTGAAACTGGACTAAACTAGTAAAGCAGGACAAACAAGAGATATTTTTTTTTCTTTTTTTTTCACAAAACAGGCAGAAACAGGTACAGCAAACACTTATAAATGCTATGAATCAGCTACTACAGCTTACACAGAAGAATTTGCTACAAATACAGTCAAATAGTAACAAACAAGGATTCCAAGTGCAATATTAAGTTAAATGCAGTAAAAACAGCTTCAATGTAACAGAAAGGCAGGCGAAATACAGTTGCTAGGTATTCAGATGTGGAAAGCAACAAAAAGTATACTTAGTATCAAGAAAAGTCGCTTATTCAGCTCTCTGCAGCCTGGATTACTCTGCTGGCCCAAATTAATTGTGGCCTTGTTTTTCAGGAAGGCTGGGTTACAGGTTCTAATGCTTTTGGTGCAAGAACCTTTGCCGTATCTTATTGCTGAAGAGTTTGAGCTTTAAGAGTTTAATATCTGGCAACTTCAAATTTTGATGCGTCTTGTATTGTGTGTTCCTTGGTAGTTGATTATTCTTTATGGTAGTCTTAAAAAAGTTGACTGTTGCTAGAATTTCACGTGGACACTGTAAAAATTAAATTGTGTATTTACAACCTGCGTATTAGCTAATGGATTGTGTAGTTTGCTAGTTGGGTTTTTAAGATGGACTGTGGAAAAATTACTTGCTGTTTAATTTCTTGTAATAGGAAGAAGAACCAAGGGATCAGCAAGAGTATGGAGTCAATAACTTCTCAGCAGCTGCCCAGCAAGGTGGAGTCTCTGGAATCGCTTTACTTCACCCCTACCCCTAGTCGTGTTCATTCCAGACTGGATGACAGTATTAGCTCCTCCATGGGAGATTTATCTGTGGATTCAAGCAGAACAACGCGTTCTACTCGCAGCCGTACTACACAAGTTATTAACATTACTATGACAAAGGTAATCTGCTGTACAAAGAAAGGGTATACAAGTTTACTTGAGAAGCTGTAGCACTATGAGCTGTTTGAGAGGAAGTTGGTTTGGGCTGTGGCATATTTTGAGTCCTTTTTGCAATATACAAGATGATACTTGCTGCAGTTTCTTTGTGTGTGTGTGTATAACGTGCGCTTTCCATAGCAGTATTTGTTATCCAGATCCTGTTTGCTGCTTATCTGTGAAATAGTGCAACATAATTGGCCTACTGTACTGAAAAAAAAAATAGTAGTTGGCAGGCCTGATAGAGTATCTGATGGTACGGTGTTAGTGCTAGCGCATAGGAAGATAGAAAGTCTGGTAAGCAAGACAAGATTCACTTTAGATACGGAAGTAGGGAAATGTTGATACAGAGTATTGCAAATACTCTATTGCAAATGAAAAGAGTACAAGTCAAAAATGACTAAATGAAAAGCTTTTGAAATGTAAGATAGTTTTCTCTTTTAGCAAATGAACTAGATATTTTATCTAATGTGCTCTAAAGTGGCATGTGATTAAGTGTTATTGCAGTTGAAATTAGACTGATGTGGGTGGATTACATTGATAGAGAACACGTATTAATTACAATGATGGTAGTGAGAGAGAGGATTCTGAGATAGTCTTGACTTTTACTATTGCTGTTGATAATCCTTGAAGAAAAGACTGTAATGTGGGGGTGAAACATTAAGGGGTCATGTTTTGGCAGCCTAGCTGTAATTAGTTTTAAGGTTGGGTTTGGAGGGAAGGTCAGCTCTCAATGGAATGTAAGCAGCCATACTTTAGAATTTATAAGGCTTGTGAATTTAAGAAATTAGTGCGTTTATGTTCTTGCCTTCCCATTGCTTGTCTCCTGACTGACATATAGTTCATGGGTTCCAGTCGTCCAATACCAGAGAGAAGGAGAGCCGGTCATGGCGCCTAGACTGACTGACTGTACGCCAGGGTACTAATGCCATGCGATGACGCATTTTCTCTCATTTCCTGCATGGCCTTTCCGGATGTGTAGCTAAATTTGCGAGTGCAGTTATGCTTCAGCGATTCCTCAAACCGTTTTTCACCGAAACAGAGTTGGTTATGGAACAGTGTGGGTACCTTCTTGCTTTTTTAACATTTTGGTTTTTAACCGGATGTCAGAAAAATGTGATAAGTGCATTAACGGAATTTCTTGTGGGGAACTAGATACCATTGTTATTATCATACATTATGTAACCTTTGTTTAGGGCCTGGTTGCCGCCTTGTTTGTTACCGTGTGCTAGATTATTAAGAGGAGGCTAGATTGTGCTAGGCTAGTGTTAAGGGGTTAGTGTTTGCGCCGCCGCAATTATAATATGCGTCGGATGCTCGACGCCGCTTCATCCAAAGCGCAAGGACAAAACAGAGGAAGCCTAGGTGAGAAACGTGCTGTCTCAGGGAAGGCTCAGAAGAGCTAGAGGCCAGGCTCAGGAGGTTCTACATGGGTTCTCAGGCTGATACTTATTGTTATTGGATTTCGTGCCCTCTCAGGGAGTAGGCCAGGTTGAGGGCTTGCAATTGTTCTTCTCTCTCTTCCCTTCAGGTAAATAGCCTTCCTTCTGTTGCCAAGTTGCCTCTTAGGCTATGGCTCTTCAGGAGGCTTGGGGCTTCTCCCAGCATTTCGCCCAGCTTTGGACACTCTGTTAAAAGAGCACTGCCTAAGATTACCTGATTAGAGGCTCATGATTATTTGACAAGAGGCCCAGGGTGAACAGGAGGCTGATAGGTTTTGAAGGAGTTTGATAGTTTTTGTTTTCTAGTTCAGAGACTCTTTCCAGTTTGCAGCTTATTCTCAATTCCACTTGGATTGATTCTACCCCTACAGCTTCCTGAATTTCCTTTTTTTTCATTTTCAACAGCTCCTCCACCTCCAGGGGAACTTGCTAAATGAGGAACACTTTAAAGGGATTCCACAGCCCGGCTCAGGAATTCTTGTTTATTCCTGAAGGCCCCAGCTTATCAGAAACTGTGCTGAATGGTGGAGGATGTTGAATGTGGTGGATCTGAACTGCAGAGGCTTCCTGAACTGCTGACTAAGCTCCTGATGCTCCGGTTAAGTCTGCTCATAATTATAGTTTTAAGAGTCCTGAAAGTATTAAGCAGAAACTGCGCTGAAGCCTAAAGGTGTTAAAGCTTCTGTGGGCCTTTGGTTAAAACCTCTGGATAAAGACCCAAAAGCAAGGGCTTGATAGGTGGGCTAAGAAAGTATATAGGGAAAAAGCATGAAAAGTATGAATTTTCAGTTTCAAAACCAAAAATATCAAAATTATCTCCTTTCATGAATTTAAAATCAAAATAGTCTGCCTTTTGAAATAATCTCTGGGAGTGTAATAATGGTTGAAGTGGTCTATGTGTCTGAACAGGTGGAGTGTGTTTGGAACTGTGTGGTTTTCTGCTGTTCAGGCTTCTTTGATGGCTGCTACTAGTTCTGGTCTCGTAGACATGCCTGGTTGAAGGATCAGAATTTTGGGAGACATGTTAAGACCAGGCTTTTGAATTTAGTGTCCAGGATGTAAGACCTAAGTTTGGATGATTTTTTTAAAAATGGAGGACAAGGCGCTAAGTTCCTGTAGACTGCAGGAGATTTTTGCAGGTAGACAAGGCTTTTAAAGAAATTGGCCTGCTATGTGACATATAGTGCTTATGGGCCGGAGTTTAGGGTGGGTCTAATCAGACGGGTGGGGCTCAAGGTCTGCTTAGGCCCAGATGGACGGTAGAGCAGGCTCAGACCAATGGTGAGGGGAGGCCGCCCTTTCGCAGAGCAGAGAATCCAGCTCAGGCACTTTCAGCTGCCTGTGAGCAGATCATTGGGTCTGGTCAGGAAGACACATGGGTGGAAACCTGCCCTTTCAGCTCCCACTCAGATTCAGATCTGGCTGCTCAAAGATCATCACGGTTGTCTCTTTTCAAGAAAAGAACTGCCTCTCACAAGAGTGTTTCTTTTTTACTCGAATCATGCTAATAAAGAAAAGAGTTGCTAAATTTCTAGCCCCTTTCAAAGGGGCCATTCAGTCCCTCCTCTGCAGTTATCTACCAAAGGCCTTTCTCAGTTACTCGTACACATATGAAGGGGCACGTGTATGTTCTCAGTGGTTTTGATATTCTCAAAAGCTTATCCTAGTACCCTAAGTTCACTGGATTGAGCAACAACTGTTACTCTATTCTCAACCGACTACTGGAGAGATGTTGATTCAAGATGTCTAGCTACTCATGTGCCTTACAGGCTAGGTTGCAGAAAGCATTCACTTGTTTCGAACTGGGCAAGGTCAATATCAGTTCTGTGTGGCCCTTGGCCATCTACTGCATTTAGAGTATGATAAGGCAAGGTTCTGGGCTCCAAGGTCAGACTTCAGCATTCAGTATTGGCTTATTCAAGACTTGACCCACCGCCTGATCTCTGTGATAGCCAGGAAGACCTCACAGGCAATGGATCCAAAGATGGCCCCCCTTCATGACTCTCAAATTCTGTGAATCTACAAGAAGTCCAGTCTTAGTACCTCTCAAGACATCCAAGTTGCTAAGATGCCTGGGAGTATTGTAGCCCAGCACCAATTTTTAACCCCGGACAAACTGCAAGTCTGTCACTTTCTGGGTATCAACCTGAATCAAGCAGCGCACTTTCAAGGAGGACAGTCCTTCAACAAAAGAGTGTTCATGGCATCTCCAATCAAAAATCATTCCGCCATGCCAACTGCAATACAGTCCTCATTGCTGCCAATCTCAAAATGTGTTCAAACACAGGTACTTCCAAATTTGGACACCGTCATTCACAAATCTACATCTCTCAAAAATGTATGACAGCAGTTTGGTAGAACGTCACTGCTGCATTCATTTAATACCTTGCTCCAGAGGCGGTAGTCCATTAACGACAGATGCCTTGACACAAGGAGCTTTGGGGAGCTCATCTACATGGAAAGTGGATACAAAACAAGTGGCTCATGATACGGACAATCTATATATCAACATGAAGGAGATGTTGCAGTCAAGTTTGCATTGACTGCTTAAGGAGTTACTATTTTCCATGGCAAGTAAGAGGGAGACAGACAGTGCAGGGGTCATGCATTATCGTTAAGATCATGGAATATTCTTATCATGGTGGTGCGAATTCTTTTGCTGGAACACAAACTCGCAACCACCTTCAGGGCAAGCGGAACACATCCTCAGAACTCCCAGTGGATGTGTTAAGCAGACAAATCATGGATCCTCACGAGTGGAACTCTCTTCAGAGCAGGTTTCTTTCAGAACTTCGCTCGTTCTAGCAGATGTGTATAGATCTGTTCGCTTCCACTCCCCCAGCTGCCAAAGTAATACCAAAGTCATCTAAAACACAGCTTGAATGTGGAGTGCTCTGTTTTCGATCTAAACCAACATTGGTCTATGCACCCACACCCAAGCCTAAGGATCCAAAGCATATTATCCACTTTGGAACAAGGATGGCTAAGGATGATTTTGGTAAGTCCTTCAGGGCTTTCCTTTTCCACTGGCATCCTCTCTTCCAAATCTGGTAATTAAAGTTTCAGTCTCTTTTACCCGCAATTCCTTTTGATATCTCCAGATTGGCTGGTCATCTGCTCAATGTCGCTTCACTCTCTTCATCTAGTAAAGAAGCCTCCATGGCCTTTTATGGAAAGCACAGCAGGTCTTGACTTCCTCAGCAAGTTGCAATGATTATGGAAGCTAGAAGACCTCTACAGCAAGAGTGTATATATTCTCTCTTGAGTATTTCAGGGTCTTCTCAGCAAAGAATTAGTTTTTTGAGATTTTCACTTGGCTTCTTCTTAGATCATTGAGTTGGCTGGTCATGAACAAGATTAAGAGATTTTAGCATTCTATGCTGCAGCCATTTGTTGAGATTATGACCTTGAAATTTAGTGTTTTTATCCTTGTTCTTACTGAGTTTTAGAGGGCAAAGAAGTCCCTTCTCTTTTGTGAGCTCCTACTTCTGCAAGGGATCTGTCTTTTGTGTTGATTTGTTTACTCCTTTGTTTCCGACTCCTTTGTACATGCAGAGTCATAGAGGGCAGGAAGACTGCTTTTTGCTTACACATTGGCAAGAAGGGTGTCTTTTCTACAGGTCCATGGCAGTAGAGCCTTTTTTATGGCCATAAGGGATCTGTATCATTACGATTTAATCCACTTTGTATGTCATGACTTGTTTGAGATGTGGCTTTTAAACCAAACTATTCATTTGGCGGCTTTTTATACAGATCCCCTAAAATAAAAGGGAAGATTTTTGCACTTTTTAGATGGGTATCTGCAACAAGGAGATATTTGCCTTTAAGTTCTTTGGTGGGATTTTAATTGACTTTAAACCCAAACTTTCTTTTGTTTTTAGCTTTTTGGCAAGCCTCTGTAAAAACAAGATGGTTTCCGGTGGATTGGCTTTTTACTGCATTTTGTTTTTCTACTTTGGCAAGGAGATTCCCCATTTAAAAGGGGTAGCAGTTGTAGCTTTTGTTTCTTCTACAGCATTTCTAGTGTGGGCTTTCATATTTTAGCAGCTACTTTCAGTCTAGCAAGCTTTTGCTAAGCATTTTTGCCTTCCTATCTGGCAAGGAGCTGGTTACAAATTTTGCTAGTTTGTTTTGGTAAGTGGGCATGTTATCAGTCTTACTTTATAATTTGCCAGTAAGGACCCTTTGCTCTGTTTTGATTCTACCTATTGTCAGGACTTTCAGCTTACATTATCAGGCTGTTATAGTGGCAAAGTTTTGTACCTACCATAAATTGGGATGTTCAGTCCTCTGTTTCTCTGTCCAATTTACCTATACCTTTACTCTGTGTTTTCGGTATGTGTGTTTTGCAATTGTCGTATATTTTTTGTTGTTATTGTTATATTACATGCTTTTGTACTGGGTTGTTTTGGGGACTTATTCCACTGGATCTTCTGACATCTGGGCAAGAAAGACTGATGTTTGACGCCGGGACATGTGACAGTAAGGTTTGTACCGATTGACGCTAGTCTATTATTGTTGTACCGATTGCAGCCTTATTTTTCCTATACCCAAGGTTGTCAGGACTGTCAGCTCAATGGAATCTCGAACATCTACATTTATAAGGCTTGTGAATTTAAGAAATTAGTGCGTTTTAAGTTATGTTAAGACTTTTAAACTGTATTTGAGATCACAAATTTTTTCTTTAAATGCTGTTGGAGGTGCTTTTCTGTTTACTTTTCTGGCTTTCGTATACTTGATTTAAACCGCAATTCATAATTGTAGATTTTAAATAACATTATCTGGAGGGAGGGATTAGTGCTTGAAACTTTAACTTTCTTTACCAGTGATAGTCATACTGAACAACTGACTGGCAGAGATTTTGGGGGTATTTGTGGTACTTTAGTTTGTGTAATGATTTTGATCACCAGGTAGTTGATCACCCACCCTGTTGGCATGCTGAGGCATACACTAGGACTATAACATTGAGAGTAATGGTTGAGAATGTCGGCATCAATCAACCTTTAAAGGTCATGTTCAGAATGATGAAACTAAATGCTGTATTTATATTAAATTTTCATGGTATACAAATGTTCACTACTGTCCAGTAGTGGTTTGGGTCCTGTTTTTGTGCACAGTAGTGAATTTGCATGAAATCAAGATTATTAAAACCGCCCAACGACTAATGCTGTACTTGTGGCCTTCCAAGTTTTGCACTTATGAAGGGAACCTAACAGATTGAGGCTCTGGGTGCTTCTGGTCTCGATTGCCCTCTTTAAGGGGGGGGGGGGATTATTAATTTCCTTCTGTCTGGCCTTGGTCAAATTTTGAAAACTCTCTTCACTATCTGTATCTCAGGGTACCCAAACTATTTTTGGTGGTGCTGGACTCTTGGATCTAAAACTCTGTATTCAAGCCTAGTCTCTGTACAGTATGTTAATGTGTAAAGGAGATGTTCCTTTTTGGGCCAAGCTGGAAGCAGCTGATTATCTTCGTGGTTGCAGTCCTCACATACGGGTTATCCGGATCCCGGTACCCCTCAGTTGGCCCGAATACCAGAGTCCTTGGTATATGACGTTGGCTGCCGCTGGTTGTAAAACTGATGTCAGAATGTCTGGTATAAAGGGAGGCAGCCAACGCAATTTCCCCAGTCTTTCTTACCGCGGAGCCCGAAGCAGATGCAATTCACACTAGTGCCGGTCAGCCATTTACCTTCGTTTTGCTTTCCGACGACCAAGTTGAAGACGCCTTCAGATAAGTACCCCGTTGGGGATCCACTTTTCTTGCTTTAACGAATGTCAGATAAAGTTAATAACTGTCTTGCTTGTGAATAACAGATTCCGCACCGGGATTTCCATTCCTGTTGTTTAACTTGTTTTGGGCCTTGAGCACAATGTCCCTAACTGCGATCTCTGTGCTTCCTTTAACCCACATACCATACACCGTAGAGCTAAGATTTTTGTATAAGCATTTCGGAGTCTTACCTAAGTTCATCGGTATGGTGTCTTCTGGTCTTCTGACTTCAGATATACCCAGGAAACGCACAGAAAAGGACCGTGACAGGCCTAGGGTTAAATCTGCTGACAACACACCAGTGAAATTGGTCGTCACCACAACGGTAGTCAGCGAGGTGCTTTCGCAGCCCCTGCAGTCAGAAGATTTCCAGCCGCAAGCCTCTGCTGAGACCTTTACGGAGTCCTCCATGCCACAGGCTGCTATTTTATCTTCAGACCCTCCGCCTGTCACCGCCTCAGATGGGTCTGGAGCCGCTTTGCAGGCACTGGCTTCTGATGCCTCTTTTTGATATGAGACCAAAACCAGACCAACTACCTTTAGTTCAGACTTCTGCAGTGACTAGGCCTCCCGAGTCCCTCCAGATTGCTAGTAAACCTTCTAGCCGCAAACCTACTCTTAAGCAGGCATCAGCCTCCCCTCCTGTGCCTCAGTCCCAGTTGGTAATGATGGCTGGTGATCTTCTTTCCCTGATTAGGGGCTTTCACCCCCCTCCCCCTTCAGAGAGGACTAGGGAATTATCTCCTGATGTTTTGTCTGTCTCAGATTCTGAGATTTCCAGTATGTCTGCTGGTGAAGAAGGAAATTCTCAACTTTTTTCTGCCTTTGAGGATTTTGATGCTGAGGACTCTATCCCTTCTACCTCCCCTTCAGAAGATTTTTCCTTTGGGAATACTTTGAATACTCTTAGTGAGCATTTTAAATGGGAATGTCAGGATTTTCCTCAGTCTAAGAAAAGAGTCAGGGAATTTTTTGGATTTGCCACAGCATAAGCCTCTGGCTATACCTCCAGTTTTGGAAGTTGTGGATGATGTTCTCATGGAAAATTCTTTAACTCCTGATTCTGATGTTCTTCGTGTTTCACTGCTGCAGTCATCACATTTGGGTTATCTGCTTGCAGTAGCCGTCAGTCGGCCTGATTATCAAAGTCTTGGGTCCTGCGTCGATTGCGGTCTCATCTTCCGTGATGTCAGGTAGTCAGGGGTATAAAGCATGCAGCCGATGCCATTATATCAGTCTTTCTTGCCGTGCGGTGCCCAAAGCAGAAGCAGTTTGCAAGTGCCAGTCGGCCTTCTCCTGAAATTTTCGTTTTAGAGTTTCAGAACCGAAGTCTTCAAATAAAGCTAAGTACCCTGTTGGGGAAACTTTTTTCCTTGCTCTAAACTGATGTCAGTAAAAGTCAATAATTGTATTTCTTGTGGAAAGCAAGTACCTCAAAGATTTTCATTCATACTGTATTCCTTGCCTAGGCCCTGACCACAACGTACCTCACTGTCGGTTTTGTGCCTTATTTAAACCACGAACTATTCATCACTGGTACATTTTCGCTTCTAAATATTTTGTACTCTGTTCAATTATCCAGATATGTTTTCGGTAAGCCACCTGACTACCAACATTCCGAAAAAACGCAAAGATAAAGACCGAGACAAGCCGCCTAGGTACAAAGCTGCCGACAACGCTTCTCCTAAGCTAGTCGCCGGTACTCAGTGAGGTGCTTTCACAGCCCCTGATACTCACTACTTCAGATTCGCAGGCCTCTCCCATTCGGAGTCCGATATGCCGCAAGATGCTTCAACTGTGGGACCTGTGGATGTCTCTACCTTGGATATGGTCCAGAGCCGCTGTGCAGGCACTGACTTCTGAGGGTGTATTCAGGCCTACTGACTTGCATATTAAACTGATGCCATTTTCTTCTTCTAGGCCTAAAAGTCGAACCATGCTTAGGAAACAGATGCCCAGAGCACATGGTCAGGCCTCTATGCTTAAAAAAACAAATTATAATGGCTGAAGACGTTATTACTTTAATCAGGGGAAGCCAACCTTTCTCCTCTAAGACTGAATTTGCTTATGATTCTTCTGACCAGGATTCTGAAATTTCTGTCTCCTCTGATGACCAGGAGACAGAGGATTCTGATGCAGAGGACTGTATTCCCTCTGCTTCTCCCCCAGAGGATTTTTCTTTTGGTGAAACCTTGCATGTTATGTAGTCCTATCTCGCCTACATTCTTCACTTGTGGGTTCGGAGCTGAATGTCGGCTCCGACTCTGCCTATTTACTAGATCGAAAGTCTTTGATTGGCTGGGCTAAGATGGTATCCCACAATACACTGCTCCACATCCCCAGATCTTGTTTGCCGCTTGTAGAGCTCGGACGTGGTCTCGACTTGGCTGTGGCGAAGTATTACAAAAAACTCTTTTGTGAAAATTTTTGGCTAATTGTGTGTATTCTATAGAGTTGTTATTGGTGTTGTTGCTGCTTTACTTTTTGTAGGTTGCGAGTGTGTTTGCGTGGTATCCTTTACTCCCTCGGGCTAGGCCCATTTAAGTTAGAGGACCTAGTCCTCCTTGTGGTGTTTGGCTGTCTTTAGGTGCTTCTCTCTTATTTTAAGTTTAGAACCGTTTTATTTAGAGGTTCTCCCCTGTGCCTTGTTGTGTTTTTCGTATTAACTGGTTTCTGTGTCTGCAGTTTCCCGCCTTTTTGTCAGTAGCGGCTGCTACAGTTGTTGGCTGGCATGTCTAAGGAACAAAAAGAGCGTAAGCCCTTGGGCTTTAAGAAGTGTACTAAGTGTGCCTATAAAATGTCTATCACAGACTGACATTCAGTCTGTGTTTACTGTCTTGGAGCCATCCACCTTCAGGAGTCGTGCAGTTTCTGCCACGCCTTTAGTCCTCAGGTGCTCCGAGAGGAAAAACAAATTGATCCTAAAGGGACTGCTAAAACCGTCCTTTGAGGAGGATTTAGGTTCGGCTCCCAGTAGAAGTCTAAATCATCCAAATCCAAGAGGAGGTCTCTGGCTCCATCTATTGTCTCGGAGCCACCTTGTAAAATTACCATTGCCGAATCTGCTTCCTTGGCTCCACCGACATCGGGGCCGCAGGAGGTAGCTGTGTCAACTGAGTCTGCATCCGCTCTGATAATTTTGGAACAGATTCGGAGCTGGTCGCCAAGTTTGAGGCAATCTTCTCCGGATAGGAGGTCTAGGTCTCCATCCATTTCCTCCAAATCCTCCAGGCTTTCCGATGTTGATGTAGATAGGGTGGTGCAGAGGCTCCTACAGTCGCCGGTGTTGGCCAAACTTTTCTCGGCTCCGACCCAGTCGGCTCCGGAGCCAGCTCTGTTAGTTGTACCTGTTATTCCTCCTCCGAGCACATCCTTGTCATTAGAGCCGGTAAGTTCCACTCCAATGGATGTTCCTGCGCCAGCGCCGATCCCACAGCAGAGTTTATCGGTGCCGGCATCAGCTCCTATCTTGTCTGTTCCGTCCACAGGGTTCAGGACTCTGGTCTCCTCGGTCGGGCCTGAGGGGGATGTCTCGGAACACCCTTCGGTTCCGAGCCTCCCCCTTGGTGCCTCGGCTGTGGGGACACCGGTCCCAGTCATGGCCTTGGAAGGTGGTCGGTCCTCCGATTCAGGAGGTCCCGCCTTCGAGGCTGTGCGGAGCGTGCTGGCTAGGTCAGCTACCTCTCACAGATCGGTTCTTCCGTCCCCCACACCAGTGAGAGCTTCTGACACCCACCTATCCTTGGATAGCAGAGCGCTAGGGCCTAAGGATACCCCCATGAGTGGTCCCCTTCTTTCTGAGGGGCCCTCAGAGCCTGTGCCTGAGGAACCCCCCCCCCCCCCAGAAAGAAATCGTGCAAGAGGAAGCACATAGACTCCAGGACGAGCCTCTCACTTCCGATACTGACCTCGAGGAATCTGAGGGGTCCCCTAGGTCTTTCTCTGAGGACGTTTCGTTCTCCGATATACTGGAGATTTTGAAACAAAGAAGAGACTGGCCCTCCAAAACCCCCTCCGAGGAGGAGTCAATATTCTTTAAGGCCTTTGGCGCTCAGCCCTCCGCTTCCTGGGCATCTCCACCCTTCGAGCTCCTGGACCTTATTTGTCTGAGGGTGTGGGAGACTCCGGACTCTGTGGAGCCTGTTCCTCGACGCCCCAACAAATTTTTGTCTGCTCCCCCAGGGAAAGAAGTTTTGACAAAGGGAGTCCTGGTAGATGCTATGGTGGTGGCGGCTGCCACACAGAAGGAAGTTGCTGAGTCTTCCTCTTCGGTCCATCCTCCTAACAAGGAGTCTAGGACTATGGATCGGTACGGGAAACGTACATTGTCTTCAGCGACCTTTACCTTGCGGTCGCTGAATTATTTGTCTCATTTCACGCGGCTCCAGAGAGATCTCCTTAAGGAGTTAGGAGATACTCTAATGGGTAACGTGCCTGAGGCGGTGGCTCAGACTGTCAGCGCTCAGCTCTCTACCCTCAACTCCGTTGCTAACTCGTCCATGCGACTGATTTCGTACGTGGCCGAGGGAGCTAGTAGGGTGGCTAGTTCAGGGGTGGCCCTCAGGAGGCAAGCCTAGTTACGCCTGTGTCACTTTGCGGAGGCCTTTAAGTCTTCCTTTACTGATGCCCCCTTCAATGGTTCCTCCTTGTTCGGGACCAAAGTGAAAGACACACTCATCAGGTGCGAGCAAGAGGGAAAGACCTTGTCTGCCGTGGAAGTCCGGTTTTCCCTCCCATCAAGGCCTTATCCCAAGGCTCAGCGAGGAGGAAAGATGTGGTTCAAAAAATCTCAAAGGTCTTTTCCTACCGCACAGGGTGAGACCGCCCCTGAGGCAGGGGAGGGGGATCATATTCAGGGAGAAGTCGCCCCAGAGGCAGAGGGGAACCCCGCAATTCTGGGGACCGTGATTCCTTTCTGTTCCCCATACTCTCATTCCTGAGGGTGTGCCCGGCTGTGCTTCTCCGGAGCCAGTTGGGGGTCGATTTTCCCGGTATCCGGAAGCCTGGGTCAACATCACCCAGGACAGATGGGTATTAGGGATAATCGCCGGAGGTTACACCATCCCGTTTCACTCCACACACCCCCCCGTCTAAAGGATCCCAGACGTTCCACCCAGTCAAAGGGGTCATGCAGCAACAGAGGTTTTTCAGCTGCTAGAAAAAGGAGTCATCCAACCAGTCCCCCCAGACCAGATCGGATTAGGGACTTACACGAGATTCTTTTTGGTGCCGAAAAGAACGGGGGACCTGAGACCCATTTTGGATCTCAGCCGACTCAATCATTACTTACACAAGTCCAAATTCTGGATGGTCCTGCTACAGTCGATTCTCCCGTTATTGGGAAAGGAAGTATGGATGTGCTCCATCGACCTGAAGGATGCTTATTTACCACATCAAGATGGACAGAGCTTCCAGATGTCATCTACGCTTCCGGCTGGGAGCCAGGCACTTCCAGTTTTGAGCCCTGTCCTTTGGTCTCACCACAGCCCCCAGGGTGTTCACCAAGTGCATGGCAGTGGTGACGGCTCACTTGAGACATCAAGGATTCCAGGTGTTTCCTTACCTGGACGACTGGCTCCTATCCGCCCCCACCATGCATCTACTTCTTCAAAACAGAGATACTGCCATTGGTCTTTGTCACCACTTAGGCATCACAATAAACTGGAAAAAATCTGCCTTGCTAACCTCACAGCATCTCTCATTTATAGGAGCAGAGTTGGACACTATTCGATTGAGAGCATTCCTACCTATGGAGAGGATCACAGGGATGTCCGTCCTTCATGGATGCATCTGCAGTCATAACAACTGGGTTGTCCTGTCGTCAGGCAGCCCTTCGGTCGGCCGGATTCCAAAGTCCTGGTCCGGCTTCGGCTGATGTCGCACTTCACCCGACGTCATCTCTGCTGGTCTTCGGGTATAAAGGCATCAGCCGACGCCATTTTCCTCAGTCTTTCTTGCAGCGCTGAAGCAGAAGCTGTTCGCAAGTGCGGTCGGTCAGATCCAGAGATTACTACTACCGAATACTACTTGAAGACTTCTAAAGCTAAGTACCCGTTGGGGACTCTTTCTTGCCTCAGCCGATGTCAGAAAAAGTCAATAACTGTTTAACTTGTGGGAAACAAATACCTCATAAAGATTTCCACTCTTACTGTTTGCCTTGTTTAGGCCCAGACCACGACGTAGCAGCCTGTTCGGCCTGTGCTTCATTCAACCGACGAACGCTTAGGCGTCGGTCGGAGTTTGCTGAACAGTTTTTCGGCTCAGATTTTGCGTACATTATGCCGTCGGATCCTCCGACTACCCAAATTGTTAAAAAACGCAAAGAAAAAGACCGACACTCGCGGTCCGCGGTTTCGGCCGAAACCATGGATGTTATGTGATCCTATCTCGCCTACATTCTGACTGATGGGTTCGGAGCCGATCCCTCGGCTCCGACTCGGCACGCTTATGCCAAAGAGCGAAGTCTCTTATTGGCTGAGCTTACTATATCCCAGGATGCACCACTACCAGTCCCCCAGATCTCGTTTGCCGCTAACCTGCGAAGACGTGGTCTCGAGCTGGCTGAGCTGAGTAGTTATTTTTAACTAACTTTCTGTCAGTTTTTGCTGTTTTTCTCTCAAAAAAGCTGTTTTAACAGCTATTCTTACCATTTGTTGTGTGATTGGTTGGATTTGTTGTAGAAATTTGTTGTGTGATTGGGTTGAGTTTGACAGGCCCCCCTTCATCTAGGGCCTTCCCGGTTAATCGACCCTTCTATATCTACATATAGTAAAAGGCTTTAAATTCTTTGTAGCTGTTTGTTCTTACAGGGTTTTCAAAGTCCCCTGTCATTAGCGAGTGATAACTGTAAGCCTATACTTAGGGGTGTCTCCAGTAATTGTATTTTTTCCAGTCAGATTACTGAAATTCTCCCCATAATGTCTCAGAATCCTAGGCCTTCGAGCTTTAAAAAATGTGTAAAATGTAGTTTCAAAATGTCCATTACGGACGATCACTCGCTCTGTGTGTATTGCTTAGGGCAAAACATTTACAGGAATCATGTAGCGTATGTCACGCTTTTTCCTCAAGGGTCCTCCAGGAGAGGAAAAATAAATTAATTCTTAAGGGATTAATTAAACCTTCTTTGAAGAAGCCTTGGCTTCCTCTCCTTCTCCGCCAAAAGAAAGGGCGCCGGTTCCGACCAGTCCGTCGGATCCGACCGCTAAGAAACATAGGCAGGCCTCTCCTTGGCTCCAAGGACTTGGAGCCGAGGTCGAACGGTCTGCCTCGATGCCACCAGTATCGACTCCTCTGGCTTCGAGCCGATGGCTGGGGCATCGAGGCGGGTCACCTTCGGCTCCACTGCTCGGAGCCGACAAGGGTCGCCGCTCAGACACTTCCTCCTCGGGCGAAGTCCACCTCGGCACCGATGGAATCTGGTGTGCATTCCTCGGCGCCGATACTCATCGAGTCGCCGAGCCGGTCCCCTAGCCCTTTGGGGCCGTTGGAGAGGCCGTCGAACACGTTCTGTTTCCTCGGTCTTGAGGATGTCAGATTCTGATATAGACAGGGTGCTCCAAAGACTGTTCCAGTCCCCAGTCTTCCAAAAATTTGTTTCGTTCCGACCCAGTTGGCTTCGAACCGATGACCTTGCCCACCCATTGCCATTCCTCCTCCGACTGCTTCGCTCCGTGGAGCAGGTGCTGTTGGAGCCGGTGGAGATCTCAGGGTCGGCTCCGACCCTTACTCCAACCCGGCCTCGGGTCCGAGTTTGGTACGCGGACTTCTTCGGCTGGACCCGGGGTGATGTTTGGGACCTATGCTTTCGGTTCCGAGCCTCCCCTCGGTGCTTCGCGGGACTTCCGTCGGCTATCACGGCTCGGGACCGGACACTCCCAGGATTCTGGGGTCCGGCTTTCAGAGCCATGAGGAGTGCCTTGGCCAAGTCCTCTTGACCATCTCCCGGCTTTACCGGCACCTTCCCTAGGTGGAGACTGGGTCTTTGGCAGTTCCCTGTCCGTAGTCAGCGGAGCCCGGGGCCTGAGGTTACCCCAGTGGGGTTCCTCCTCCTGAGGGTTCTTCTGAGTTGTCTTGGAGGAACCCCAAGGAAGAGATCGTGCAAGAGGAAGCACGTGGACTCCCCGAGTCTATTACATCAGACACTGATCTGGATGATGCAGAGGGTCCCAGTCGTCCTCGGATGATGTCTCATTTGCACAGATCTTAGAGATCGTCAAACAACGAGGCGGCTCGATATCCAAACCCCCTCTGCTGACGAGTCAGTGCTCCTCAAGGCCTTCGGGCTCAGCCCTCCGCCTCCTGGGTGTCTCCGCCCGACGAGCTTCTGGATTTAGTTTGTCAAGGGCGTGGGAACATCCAGATACCGTGGAACCAGTCCTTCTCGTCCAAATAAATTTTGTCTGCTCCCCGAGAAGGAGTTCCTCACTAATGGGGTGGCTGTAGATGCCATGGTGGTGGCATCTGCTACACAACAGGGCGTGGCAGAGGCTTCAGCGTCCGTCCATCCTCCTAATAAGGAGTCTAGGAGTATGGACAGGTACGGAAGCGCACCCTGACTTCAGCGGCCTTTACGTTAAGGTCTCTGAATTATTTGGCACATTTTACCAGGCTTCAGAGGGATCTGGTCAAGGAGTTGTCAGATTCCTCTCGGTAACCTACCTGAGCAGCTAGCCCAGTCGGTTAGCTCTCAGTTGGCTATCCTACGTCAATTTCTAACTCGTCCATGAGGCTCATTTCCTATGCGGCCGAGGGCGGTAGAGGCAGGCACAGGCGTGGCTCACGGAGACAAGCCTGGCTCCGCTTGTGTCAGTTTCGGAGGCCTTCAAGTCTTCCTTCGACGCTCCCTTTGATGGGTCCTCCTTGTTTGGACCCAAGGTTAAAGACACCCTTACCGCTGTGAGCAAGAGGGAAAAACTTTATCTGCCGTAGGTGCCCGTTATTCCACTCCCTTCGGCCTTACCCCAAGGCTAAAGGAGGGGAAAATGTGGTTCCAAATCTCAAAGTTTTCTCTCAACAGCAGGAAGATTCCCTACCAGTGGCAGAGGACGGGAAATTTTTCAGGGAGACGCCGTCCCAGAGGCGCAGAGGGCCCCGCAATTCTGGAGACCGCGAGTCCTTTCGTGGCTCTTCAGCCTCCCACACGTCATGAGGGATTGCCCGGCTGTGCTGCTCGAGCCAGTCGGGTGTCGTTTGCCAAGCACCTAAAAGCCTGGGAGTCAATCACTCAGGACAGATGGGTGCTTCGGATCATTGCCGGAGGTTACACCATCCCATTCACATACTCGCCCCCACCGTCCAAAAGAATCCCGGACCCACCACCCAGTCAAAGGGAAATGGCAGCCGCAGAAGCTTTAAAGTTGCTAGAAAAAGGAGTCATCCAACCGGTCCCCACAGACCAGATCGGATCAGGAAATTACTCCAGGTTCTTTTTAGTGCCAAAAAAGACAGGGGACCTGAGACCAATATTGGATCTCAGCAGACTGAACCAATCCGTCACGAAATCCAAATTCCGAATGGTCTCCCATTGTTGGAGAAGGATGTTTGGATGTGCTCCATAGACCTCAAGGAAGCCTATTATCACATACCGATACATCAGGCGTCCAGGAGGTATCTGCGCTTCAGCCTGGGAGTCAGTCATTACCAATTTTGCGCTCTGCCCTTTGGTCTCACCACAGCCCCCAGGGTGTTCACCAAGTGTTTGGCAGTAGTGACGGCTCACCTGAGAAGTCTTGGATTCCAAGTGTTTCCCTATCTGGACGACTGGCTCCTGACTGCCACCACCAGGCATCTACTAATGGACAACCTCAAAGCCACCATCTCCCTGGGTGTTACCCTGGGGATTACATTCAATTGGTCAAAGTCTGTCTTGCTGCCCTCTCAACGCATAAGGTTCATAGGAGCAGAGATAGACTCAAGATTGATGCGTCTTTCTTCCTGCCGAAAGGATCCAAACTTTACAGGGCCAAGTTCAAGCTCTAATCTCGAGATCCAAAGCCCCAGCCAGGATGGTTCTACAAGTTTTAGGCTCAATGTCTGCCACGGTTCATTTAGTTCCTCTGGCAAGATTGCACATGAGGATTCTTCAGTGGCTATTGTCAACGCAATGGTCCTTTCAGGATCTTCCCCTCAATCATCACATCATGATTATGGAAATATGCAAAAGGGACCTTCGCTGGTGGCTTCAGACATCCAATTTGGATCAAGGAAACCCCTTTGTTCTTCCCTCTCCAGTGGTTACCCTGACGACAGATGCCTCCCAGATAGGGTGGGGGGGGCATTGTCTGGGCAGGCTAGTTCAGGGCTCCTGGCTTCCAGACGAAGCTCTTCTCCACATCAACGTGTTGGAGATGAGGGCTGTACTTCTATCCCTACAGGCCTTACACGAGTTTCTTCCTCAGGGCATCATCGCCATCCACACAGACAACATGTCGGTGGTCTGGTATCTGAACAAACAAGGAGGGACCAGATCGTACCCCCTTTGCAGAGAGGCCATGAGAGTGTGGGAATGGGCTGTAGCTACCAACCGCTTCTTGGTAGCGACCCACATCCCGGGAAGGTCAAATATATTGGCAGACAAATTGAGCAGGACAATTCTCTCTCCTCACGAGTGGTCTCTAAACCACACAGTAGCAGCTCAGGTTTTCAGGAGATGGGGGACGCCGTGCTGCAACCTATTTGCAACTCCACTAAACACCAAGTGCCAAAGGTTCTTCTCCTTGATCCCACATCAGGGAGTACCAGCTATGGATGCTGTAGCACAACCTTGGCCAACAGGGCTACTTTATGCCTTTCCTCCAATTCCACTTCTCCCCAAAGTTATTCAAAAAGCTTCTCAATTGGGGTCCTCAGTGATACTGATTGCCCCATACTGGCCTCGTCAGGTATGGTTTCCTTACCTGCAGAAGCATGCGGTGGACGATCCGTGGACTTTAGACCTAATTCCGGACTTGCTAATCCATCAGTTGGGACATCGGCATCAGTCCCTTCAATCTTTGAAATTGACAGCTTGGCTCCTCCACTTCCGACCTTAGTTAGAAAGCACACATTAGACCCGGAAGTTGTTCACATTTTATCTTGACCCACAAACCCACCACTAACAAATTGTACCTCAGTAAGTGGAAGAGGTTTGCTATCTGGGCTCAACTCAAGGGCTTAGACCCTATCTCTGCTCCTGTCCCAGAGGTTTTGAAATTCTTAACATCCCTGTTTAATCAAGGATCTTCTGTCTCAACTATTAAAGTCCAACTAGCGGCTATCTCTAAATTCCACGAATCCATGGATCCTCCTTTGATGAGCAACAGACTATGTAAAACTTTCATTAAAGGTGCGAGCCTATTAAGACCCCAATTTTTCATCCTGCACCTCCGTGGGATCTTGATTTGGTACATGGCGCATTAACATCTAACACTTTCGAACCGGCTGCTACATGTGAGTTAAAATATCTGTCTTGGAAAACTGCCTTCTTAGTTGCAATTACTTCTGCAAGAAGGGTTTCAGAGCTTCAAGCCCTGTCTATTAAGCCACCGTACTTGATTTTCCACAAGGATAGAGTTTCACTTAGGCCAAATCCATCCTTTGTCCCAAAGGTCTGTTCTAGTTTCTGTCTCCAACAATCTCTGGAGCTACCAGTTTTCTTCCCAAAATTCTCCAATGAAGCAGAATACACTCTCCATAAATTGGATGTTCACAGGCAATTACGCTTCTGTTTAGACAGGACTCAGCAACCGTAAGTCAGACCAGTTGTTTGTGTCCTTCTCAGATAATAAATTGGGCCAAACCATCACAAAAGCTACTATCTCCAAATGGATCAGAGATTGTATAACTCAGGCTTATTCTTCTTGAATAAGCAACTTACAACATCCATCAAAGCTCATTCTACCAGGGCTATGGCTACTTCTATAGCTTTTCATTCCAAGCTCGCTATATCGGAAATTTGTGCTGCGGCTACTTGGTCCAATCCGCACACTTTCATTTCCCACTACAAATTGGATGTGGCATCTAGAGGACGAGCTTCATTTGGTTCCACGGTACTCAGGAGTGTTTTCCAGTGAGCCACCCAGGATTCAGGTGCTAGGGACGCTGTCCCATCAGTCAGAATGTAGGCGAGATAGGATCACATAACATCTTTTAGTTATGTACTCACCATAACTTCAGATGTTTGGGATCCATCTCGCCTACATTCCTAAAACCCACCCTCCTTCCCCCTGCCTTGGAGATCAGAAGAGATTGAACGGTTTTGAGTTCTACTGTTTATCTTGTTTCATCTGACGATGTTATATAAGCAAGGCGTGCATGTGTGCATGTATGCGGACAAACTAGATCTGGGGGACTGGTAGTGGTGCATCCTGGGATATAGTAAGCTCAGCCAATAAGAGACTTCGCTCTTTGGCATAAGCGTGCCGAGTCGGAGCCGAGGGATCGGCTCCGAACCCATCAGTCAGAATGTAGGCGAGATGGATCCCAAACATCTGAAGTTATGGTGAGTACATAACTAAAAGTTAAGCAAACCACGAGTGTCTCGGTTTCGGCCGAAACCGAGAAAACTGATCAAAGTACAGCCGAATCAATGACTACTACTGAGGTTCCTACTACTTTACTTGAATTGGCCTCAGAAATTTTACCTACAACAATGGTTACTAGTGACTTATCAGACACCATCCCTTTGGATGTCTCTACCCCAGCACGTGGTGCTGCTAGGCCTCCTGCAGCCATGTCTATTAAGGCCTTTGCCAGGGCTAAAGCAGCCAAATCTACTAAATCAGTGCCTGTTAAACCCCCCTCAACCAGGCCCACTTCTAGCTCACAAATGCTTACTCTGGCAGAAGATTTAATATCCTTAATTAGGGGATCTCAATCTCACCCAGACAGGGCCTCTCAGCCCCCAGAAAAGAGACCTAGGGCAGAGCCCCCCGAGCCTGTGTCCTCTGATGATTCTGCGGATGACTCAGATATTACAGACCAGCCAGAGGCTCCTTTCTCCAATTATGAAGACTCAGATGCTGAAGAATCCATTCCAGCTGCTTCTCCACCAGAAGAATTCTCCTTTGGGGAAACCTTACATGCCATGCGAGAACAATTCCAATGGCAGGAACAGGATTTCTCAGATTCCAGAAAAGACTTAGGACTTTTCTGCACCTACCACAACACAGGCCCTTAGCTATACCTCCTGTCCTCTCTGTTGTGGACGATGCATTTAATGATGTCTGCACTGCACCAGATTCCTTACCTCCAGCCCCTGCCAAACCAGATAGATTTTACAGGGTGCCAGACACTCATCATCACCTATACAAGGCCCCACTTGCAGACCCCGAAACTATATCCCAGGGGCCTAAGGCAGTAGCCTCGACCACAGCAAAAAACCCTATTCCTTCTGAAAGGGAAGCCAGGTCTTTAGACAGATGGGGCAAAAAAGTTTACACCTCAGCTACTCTCTCAGCTAGAGCTTTAAACTGTCAGTTTCACATGATACAATACCAAGAGTTTATGCTTGATCAGTTAACTAAAAAGCTATCCTCTGATGACTCTATAGATAAGAAATATGTATTAGAAATGGTAAATAACATACATCAGGTTAGTAACCATTCCTTAAAATGTGGCTATGATGCACTGGAGGCTTCATTTAGATCAGCCATGACTGGCACAGTGATAAGAAGACATGCATGGCTGAAGGAACAGGTCTTACCGGATCATGTTAAAGCTAAGTTATTAGATGCTCCTATGGATAAGGCCAGTTTGTTTGGTACACCTGCCCAGCAGGTAATGAAGAAAATGGAAGAAAAGGCAAAATCTGTACAAACGGTTAAAGATTTCTTGCAGGTTCAGCCCCAAGGTTTAGCAGGAACTGGCCTGCCAAAATTGGTCCTTTCCTGACTCCACAAGATCCCAAAGGGGCAGGAATAGACGTTCCAGAGGCAGAAATCAATCCAGAGGGGTGCCTACAGAGGACGACAGTGGCAAGGTAATAACAGAGGCACAGACACAGCCACTACCACTACAACAGCACAATCACAGTGACTTGATTCTAACTCCGCCTACCAGGGAACAAATAGCAGCACCATTAGGCGGAAAATTAACCTTATTTTCAAGAACTGGCACTATATCACAAAAGACAAGTGGATTTTGCAAACCATAGACCAAGGTTACCGGTTCCACTTCCACACTTTACCAGTCAAAAGAGGAATGCCAAACCTGCCTCCAAATCAAAAACAGAAGCTCTACAGCAGATAATGCAATTAACAAAGATGAGAGCTGTGGAAAGAGTACCAATAACAGAACAAGGCAAAGGATTCTACTCCAGACTATTCCTGGTTCCAAGAAAGGAAAAAAGTTGGAGACCTATTCTCGACCTGTCCACCTTAAACACATACATCATTGTCCCAAAATTCAAAATGCTGACCCTACAGCAACTTCTTCCCATGCTGGGCAAGGAGTGTTGGCTGGTAACTCTAGATCTCAAGGAGGCATACCTGCACGTCCCCATTCGACCAATTTGCAGAAGATACCTCAGATTTCTTGCAGGATCAGTGCACTATCAATTCTCAGCATTGTCCTTTGGCTTATCTACTGCGCCCAGAGTATTCACAAAATGCCTGGCATCAGAAATCGCCCACTGCAGACTGCAGGGAATCCAAATTTATCCATACCTGGACGACTGCCTGCTACAAGGGGACAACAAAAGCAAGCTGACAACAGATTTACAAAGGGTTATTTACTTGCTACAAGCACTGGGATACACAGTCAATTTACAAAAGTCAAGGCTGATACCATCCCAAACAAGGACATTCTTGGGCGCGGAATTGGACACAGTAAAACAAATGGCATTCCTAACTGCAGAAAAACAAAAAGAACTCCCTCCTTACTTCTTGGCACTAACAAAACAGAACAAGCTAACAGCAAGAAAAGTTCTGCAGGCCTTGGGCTTCATGGCATCATGCATAATCTTGGTTCCACATGCAAGACTGCATATGAGAAAACTACAGTGGTACCTAAAGAATTTATGGTCCCAACACAGGCACAGCCTAGAAGCAGAAATTCCACTAATCCCATGCCTAAAACAGGAGTTCCTATGGTGGGCTCAAGCATGCCAGTCAAACCCAGGCCTACCCTTTCACAACTATCAAGCAAGCCAAACCATCACAACAGGCGCCTCAGACCTAGGATGGGGGGCTCACATGCTGGACAAATGCGTACAAGGATTGTGGACGCAGGACCAGCTTCACCTGCACATCAACCTAAAAGAAATGCAGTAAAACTGGCAATCCAAAAATTCAGACCATTTCTCAAAGAAGGCCATTTGATGATAAGGACAGACAACACCACAGTCATGTGGTACATCAACAAACAGGGAGGCACTCATTCATACCCCCTATGCAGAATGACTTTGGACCTTTGGAACCTGGCACTCAGCTACAACATCCAGTTACAGGCAGTATTTGTACCGGGAAAGGAGAATACTCTAGCAGACATGTTAAGCAGAACCACCTCGGATGCTCACGAATGGATGCTACACCCGGGCATCTTCAAGACCATCTCAAAGAAATGGGGAATGCCACAGATAGATCTATTCGCTTCCCCTCTCAATTACCAGCTCAAATTCTGCACAAGGACATTCCATCCACTTGCATGGAAAATGGATTCGCTCTCCTTCAGCTGGAAAGGTCTGACAGAATATGCATTCCCACCTCTTCCCTTGATACACAAGGTATTACTAAAAATCAAGGAGGAACGTCCTAGGATAATCCTGATAGCTCCGAACTGGCCAAGACAACACTGGTACCCATTGCTGAGGAGCATGTCTCGGGACAAAATGTGGTCAATACACCTGATGCCTTTGATGTTAACTCAGAACAACTACAGCATCATGCATCCAAACCTAAAAACGTTACAACTGACTGCATGGAACATCACATAGCAGCAACTAATCCAGATCTTTCCCAAAGGGTTAAAGACATTATCCTTGAAGCCCGCAGACCTTCAACAAGAAGGAACTATGCAGGAAAATGGAAAAGGTTTGTCATTTGGAGTGCTGAAAGAGGAAAAGATGTGTCGAATATAGATATTGCTAACATTCTGGAGTACTTGGCAGAGCTTCTACATACAGGCCTGTCCTATTCCTCCATCAAGATACATGCATCAGCTATTTCAGCAGAATACAGCTTTGATCCACCTGTCTTTTCACATCCTCTACTCAGGCAGTTCCTCAGAGGGATCAAGAATGTAAAACCTCCTAGAAAACCACCATTGCCAGCTTGGGATTTGAACTTTGTGCTAGAAAAGTTGACACTCGCACCTTTTGAACCAGCAGCAACAGCAGACCTACAGCATCTGTCATGGAAAACTGCTTTCCTACTAGCAATAACCTCAGCAAGGAGGGTTTCTGAACTTCAGGCCCTAATGGCAGTACAACCCTTCCTAATCTTCCACCAAGATAGTGTCCATGAGGACTAATCCTACCTTTATGCCTAAGGTGGTCTCCAGAGTGTCTTTAAACCAGGCAATCCACCTACCTACCTTCTTCCCCAACCCACAAAACAGAGGGGAAAGAATGCTGCATACCTTGGATGTACATAGACAGCTACGCTACTACCTGGACAGAACAAAAAGTAACAGAAAAACTGACCAGCTTTTTGTAGCCTATGCAACAGGAAGGGAAGGAAAAGCAATTTCCAAACAGACAATCTCCAAATGGATAGGAAATTGCATACGATTCTGTTACTCCTTCCATGGAAAACCAATTCCACAGAACATAAGGCCTCATTCTACAAGGGTAACAGCCACTACCACAGCCTTTTTACGAGGAGTGGCAACCAAGGACATTATTGAGGCGGCTACTTGGACCTCCATGCATACATTTGCCAAGCATTATAATTTACCTCTATATTCCAGATCCCGAGCAGGGTTTGCCACTGCTGTACTGCAAGGGATCCTAACCACACCATAATCTATTCTTCCTCCTCCCCTAGTTGGCTATGGTATTCTACCCAGTTATGACTGCAGATGCATCCATGAAGGACATAGTACAGTTTTGTACCTACCATAAATGTAGATGTCCGAACTGGATAGCATCTGCAGTCAGGATTACCCTCCCTCCTTCCCCTCTGTGGTACTCCTAGGGTATTTACCCTCCTAATAGCTAGCTGGTGGGGGGAGTCTCTTATGGTGTATTTGTTTGTATATATGTACATACATGCTTTTTTTTTGTGCTTGCCTTCTATCTTTTTGGAAACATTGGCATTTACCCAAAATTTAGCCTGCCAAGAGGGCAACTGGCATCTGGGGCAAGAAACACTGAGGAAAATGGCGTCGGCTGATGCCTTTATACCCGAAGACCAGCAGAGATGACGTCGGGTGAAGTGCGACATCAGCCGAAGCCGGACCCGGACTTTGGAATCCGGCCGACCGAAGGGCTGCCTGACGACAGGACAACCCAGTTGTTATGACTGCAGATGCTATCCAGTTCGGACATCTACATTTATGGTAGGTACAAAACTGTACTTTGCAATGACAGGTTCGGATGATGGTGTCTCTGACTCGTGTGAGGGCAAGACTAGTTCTTCAGTTACTGGGGACAATGGCGTCCACTATCATGGTCCCGTTAGCGAGGGTACATACGAGGATCCTACAATAGCTCCTATTCGCCCGGTGGTCCTTCCAAAGACTACCGCTATCCCATCCTATCTTAATCACAGGCAAATGCAAGCAGGACCTCAGTTGGTGGCTATGCACCAGCAACTTAGACTTAGGGAAACCCTTTGTTCCACCCAACCCGGTAGCCACCATGACCACGGACGCCTCCCGGATAGGGTGGGGGGGCTTTATCTCAGCATGATGGTCCAAGTCACGTGGCAGGAACACGAGATAGACTTGCACATAAATGTCCTGGAGATGTGGGCAGTGCTCCTAGCGTTGCAGGCACTTCAGGATGTCCTCCCTCTAGGGACTATTGTGATACACTCAGACAACATGTCGGTAGTGTGGTATCTCAACAAATGAGGAGGAACCAGATCGTACCCACTATGCAGGGAGGCCATATGGAATTGGGCGATAGCTTCCCAACGGGCTTTGGTGGCAACGCACATCCCGGGGAAAACCAGTGTGATTGCGGACAGGCTAAGCAGGGCAATCCTCATGCCTTACGAGTGGTCCCTGAACAGCCGGGTGGCGGACAGTATATTCAGCAAATGCGGTCAGCCTTACTGCGACCTGTTTGCCAGCCCCCTCAATGCGAAATGCAGCAACTACTTCTCGCTGACCCCCCCCCCCCGGGGGGAATCTGCAAGGGACGCTCTTGCGTACAATTGGCCCTCGGGTCTACTGTATGCTTTCCCTCCGTTTCCTCTTATCTCGAGGGTGATTGAGAAAGCGCTATCCTTGGGAAGCAAATTGATTCTGATCACGCCACACTGGCCACGACAAGTATGGTTCACCTTACATCGTGGATGCTTCTTGGACTCTGGACCCTCGTCCAGACTTGCTGACACATGTCGGGACAGCTCCACTCTTCCCTGGAGACCCTCTGGCTGACCGCCTGGCTACTCCACTTCCATCCGTAGTCAGGTGTCATGATTTTTCTCCAGACATGGTTCATATTCTTTCATCCTCTCGTAAGCCGTCCACTAGGAAGATCTACTCTAGCAAGTGGAAAAGGTTTTCAATATGGGCCCAGTCCAAAGGTATTGACCCCAACACAGCCCCCATTGACTGTTGGACTTTTTATCTTATTTATTCTACCAAGGATCTGCCTCAACCACCATCAATGTTCAGCTGGCGGCTATTTCAAATTATCATGTGGCTTATGAACCTAGCTTAATGGCACACAGGCTGTGTAGAGCATTCCTGAAAGGCACTCTTCTCCTTCGTCCCCCTGTATCTCAACCTGTTATGCCTTGGGACCTCAATTTTGTTCTGCAGCTCTCACTCTCCTGCCCTTTGAGCCCGCAGCTTCCTGCGATTTAAAATTTCTTACATGGAAATCTGCCTTTTTGATAGCGATCACATCGGCTAGACGGGTATCAGAACTCCGGGCCCTATCAGTCAAGCCCTCATACTTGGTATTCCATAAAGATAGAGTCTCTCTCAGATCAAATCCGTTCTTTCTTCCCAAAGTGGCTTCCTTGTCTAATATTAATCAGTCCATTGAGCTGCCGGTCTTCTTCCCCAACTTTTCCAATAAGGCAGAGTACCAGTTTCATCTGTTGGATGTTCATAGGCAACTACGTTTTTATCTACACAGAACTAAAGATTGTCGGAAGTCCGACCAGCTCTTCATTTCGTTCTCAGAGAATCGCTTGGGGTCTGCGGTTTCCAAGGTCACCATCTCTAGGTGGATAGCTATTTGCGTCTCCTTTATTTATCAGGCAGGGGGAAAGAGCCTGCCTTTTCCAGTCAGAGCACACTCTACCAGAGCGGTTTCCACTTCCATAGCCTTTCAGGCTAGGTTATCGATGGATGATATATGTGCGGCTGCAACATGGGCTTCTCCTCACACGTTTGTTTCCCATTACAAACTGGATGTGGTGTCCAGGGGTAGATCATCTTTTGGCTCCACGGTGCTCAGGAGTATTTTCCATTGAGCCACCCAGGATGTAGGTGCTAGGGACGCTGTCACACAAGTGAATGTAGGCGAGATCGGACTACATAACATCAGTTAGTTATGTACTCACCATAACGTTAGATGTATGTAGTCCATCACGCCTCACTTTCTTCATTACCCCCCCCCCCCACCGTCCCCCACGCCTGGAGGGTTTGGAGGATCTCCTTGTACTTTTGATGTTAGTCCCTTTGGATAAATTGTTGGACTTCGTTGTTATGGGTGTGTGTGTGTATGTTTGGGCGATGGATATGATACTTATGTTGGCGGCAAACTAGATCTGGGGATGTGGAGCAGTGTAGTGTGGGATACCATCTTAGCCCAGCCAATCAAAGACTTTCGAGCTAGTAAATTAGCCGAGTCGGAGCAGACATTCGGCTCCGAACCCACAAGTGAAGTCTGTGAGGCGAGATGGACTACATACATCTAACGTTATGGTGAGTACATAACTAACTGATACTCTTGGGCAGCATTTTCACTGGGAAAGCCAGGATTACTCATTCTAAAAAGTGGCTTAGAGATTTCTTACTCCTGCCTTTTGCTATCCCTCCTGTACTGGACATTGACTGTGCCTTTTCGTAATCTAACTTGGCCCCTGACTCTCTACCTCTTGCTCCCAGAAAACCTGATAGATATTACAATGTTCCTGATTCTCACAAGTTCCTTTTTAAAAATCATACTACGGATCCTCAGACCATTTCACAGGGACCCAAGGGCATTAAGGTTACTACTGCCAAAAATACTACCCCCTCTGATAGAGATTCCAGGGCCCTGGATAGATGGGGTAAGAAGGTATACAGATGTCCATCGTGCATACAGCTGCAGTAATCACATATGGGTTCTCTGCCGTCAGGCAGTCCCTCGGTCGGCCGAATTCCAAAGTCTAGGTCCGGCGTCGGTTGTTGTCGCTTTCTTTCCTGACGTCAGTGAGGCAGGACTATATGACACAGCCGACGCCATTTTCTTCAGTCTTTTTTGCCGCGCGGTGCCCGAAGCAGAAGCAGTTCGCAAGTGCCGGTCGGCCAGCTCCTGAATTTACTAAAAATTGGAAACCGAAGTCTTCATTAAAGCTAAGTACCCCGTTGGGGAAACTTTGCTTGCCTCAGACCGATGTCAGAAAAAGTTAACAATTGTATTTCTTGTGGGAAGCAAATACCGCATAAGGATTTCCATTCCCTCTGCATACCTTGCTTAGGCCCAGACCACGACGTCTCAGGCTGTCGCTTTTGCGCTACTTTCAATAAACGCACTATTAAGCGTCGGGCGGAGTTCGCCGAACACTTTTTTGATACAGCCTTTGATTATAAAATGTCGTCGGAGACTGACTACCGTTTTGTCCAAAAAGGACCGACACGCGAGGTCCGCGGTCCCCACCGACACAACGCCAAAACCGGCTACACGTTGTCCTGTTCTCAGCGAGACACCTATGCAGTCCCTGACGACCGACTACACTTCTTTGGCGGTGTCTTCTGTAACCGAGACCGCAGGTACTTCGACCCAGACTACTACCACTGAAGCCACTGTGAGCGTTGAGCCTCCTAATGTGGACAGGTCCACTTCCACCCATGATGTCTTTAGGCCCTCTTCTTCCTTTTCAATTAAGGCCTTTACTAAGTCCAAATCAGCCAGGCATCCCAAGAGGCCTGTTGCACAGGGCCCATCCCCAGGCCCCATGCCTAAAAAGCAGATGCTTAAAATGGCTGAGGATTTAATTACTCTTATCAGGGGCTCCCAACCCCCTCCAGACAAGAGACCCAGAGTGGAGGAAGATTCTCCCTCTTCTGATCATGGTTCCATTTTTTCAGAACATTCTGATGTAGAGGAACACTCTTACTCCCCATTTGAAGATTCTGATGCAGAGCAGTCCATTCCTTCTGTATCTCCTCCTGAGGATTTTTCTTTTGGAGAAACCTTACACACCTTGAGGGAACACTTCCATTGGGAAGGCCAAGACTTTTCTGATTCCAAGAAAAGACTTGGGGAATTTCTTTTGTTACCTCAACACAGACCTCTGGCTATACCTCCTGTCTTGGATGTACTTGATGATGTCTATTCGGAGGCTTGCCTTAATCCAGATTCCCTGCCTCCTGCCCCAGTCAAGCCTGATAGGTACTATACAGTCCCTACCTCTCAACAATTTCTTTACAAAGGCCATAATGCTGACCCTGAAACCATTTCTCAAGGCCCCAAGGGAATGAAGGCCTCTACTGCTAAGAATACACTACCTTCCGAAAGAGAGTCAAGATCCTTAGAAAGGTGGGGGGAAAAAGGTATATACCTCGGCCACCCTAGCCATGAGGGCCTTAAATTGTCAGATTCATATGCTTAAATATCAGCAGTTTCTGTTATCACAATTAAGAAATAAAATGTCTCAGCCTGAACAACCAGATTTGAAGGAGTTGCAGGATATGTTGCATAGTGCAGAACAAGTGGGTAAACGCACCTTACAATGTGGTTATGATGCTCTAGAGGCCTCAAGTAGAGCTGCTGTTACAGGATCAGTCATTCGTAGACATGCATGGCTTAGGGAACAAATCTTGCCTGACCATGTGAAAGCTAAACTGCTAGATGCTCCTTTACAAAAAGATGTGCAATTTGGTACTAATGCTGAGGAGATATTACGGAAAATGGAAGAAAAAGCCAAATCTATGCAAACTGTCAAAGCTTTTCTGCAAGTTCAATCACCACATTTTAGCAGAAATTGGCCTTCTAAAAACTGGTCCTTTCCAGCCACTGACAAGCCCCAAAGAGGTAGATACAGGCGCTCAAGGGGCAGAGGGCAATCACAAGGATCATATAGAGGCAGGCAATGGCAAACTCCGGCAACAAGAGGTGGCGAAGACAGTTCACAGCAATACAGGAAACAAACTCAATGACTTCCTCCTTTCCAAGCCAAGCAAGTCTCAGCTGGCAGCACCCTTGGGAGGAAAACTGGCATTATTTACAAGAAATTGGCATATTGTCACAACAGACAAATGGATACTGGACGTTATAAACAGAGGCTACAGATTTCATTTTCACACTCTCCCAAAAATGAGAGGCATGCCAAACCTGCCACACAATCCAAGGGCAGAGGCACAATTACAAATTTCAAAGCTCATAGACATGAAAGCTATTCAAGAGGTACCTACTCACGAGCAAGGTCAAGGTTTTTATTCCAGGCTATTCCTGGTACCAAGGAAAGGAACCGACTGGAGACCCATTTTGGACTTATCCATCCTAAACACATTCTTACTCGTACCAAAATTCAAGGTGCTCACATTACAGCAGCTTCTTCCCATGCTGGGCAAGGGGTTTTGGCTGGTAACATTGGACCTCAAGGAGGCATACCTGCATGTCCCAATCAGACAAAGCTGCAGAAGATACCTCAGATTTCTTGCAGGTTCAATCCACTATCATTTCTCTGTATTGCCCTTTGGCTTGTCTACTGCGCCCAGAGTATTCACGAAATGCCTGGCATCAGTAATTGCCTACTGCAGACTTCAGGTGATACAAATTTACCCCTATTTGGACGACTGCCTGATCCAAGCGGACAGCAAACACTTACATGTTAAGTTGTCTATCTCGCCTTCATTCTTGCTGGATGGGTTCGGAGCCGACCTCGGCTCCGACTCGGCCACTCTAAAAGCTCGAGAGTTGGTTCCACCGGCTCGAGGCTCCCCTTATATCCCACAATGCTAGGCGAGAGTTACCCCAGATCTCGTTTGCCGCTACAGCTATCGAGGTGTTGGTTTTCTACCGGTTCTTGGTAAGTGACTTTTCTTGTGTACTTAGTCTATTTAAACCCCTTTAATTTTAATATTTTTACGTATTTCCCTTAGTTTAGAGAAATTCTTATCCCCTTTCTAAAAAATTCCTGTTTTTTTCCCTCAAGAACTTTAAGTTCTTCCCTTGGGCCTACAGGCCTTTTTTCTTTCCCTAGTGGAGAGTGTGTGTTATTTTTCTTTAAAAACCTAGTTAGTGGTTTATTATATTTTAAACTAGACAGGGTGTAATTTGTGTGTTTGTGACTGTGTGTGTGATTACACCTGTAGATATGTCTAAAGAAGCAAAGGTCTCCGGATTCAAGAAGTGTGATGCGTGCTGTCAGAAAATGTCTCTGACAGACGCTCACACTTCTTGTGTCTACTGTCTGGGACCTTTGCACCTGCAGGACTCCTGTGCTGTGTGCCATGGCTTCAGCCCCAGGGTCCTGCAGGAAAGAAAAATAAATTAATTTTAAGGGGCTTACTCAAGACAGAGGATTCCCTTTCTGTAACTACAGGGAAGCCCTCTAAGGCATCTAGGTCTTCGGCTCCGACAACTGAGCCGAGACCTAAGGTTTCTAAACCTCTGTCTACATCGGCTCCAGCTGGAGCCGATGAGTCTCAGTCCACAGTTTCTGTGGTTCCTCGGCTCGGCTGGAGCCGAGGTATTAAGTTCCGTGTCGGCTCCGACCAGACCTTCGGAGCCGACAACTAGGAAGAGGGTCCAGGTCACCATCTCTTGGCTCCGTTCATTCGGCTCCAGGATCTCCCCTGCTGTCTGAATGGAGCCAAAGATCTCACTCCTCTAGGTCATCGAGGCTGTCGGATCATGACCTTCAGAGGGTAGTGAGTCGACTTCTTAAGTCCGAGGCACTGGCCCAGATGCTTCAGAGCCCGATTCATCAGTCGATGCCTGCCCCGTCCATCAATATATTTCCCCCTCGACTCTCTTGAGCCCCGAGCCGGGTCGCCACGGAACCGAGACTGGGATAGCGGCGGAGCCGATACAATTGTCTTCGGCTCCGTCGTCGGCTCGATTTCTTCCTTGGAAGAATCTCGGCGCCGACTTCCCTCGTCGGCTCGAGGGTGAGTGGCATCGGACCCTTGTCCGACCCCTCTCCTCTCGGTGCTTCGGGCGCTGGTGAGTTCGGCTCCGACATCGACCTCGGAGCCATCACTGTCGGTGCCGAGGGAGGTTCTTAGCTTCTCGGGCGGGACCTCTGGCTTTGCCTGACAGGGGTGCATTCGAGGTCATGCGGAGTGTTAGAGCCTGGCTCTACTCCACAGTCGGCTCCGTCCCCTCCTCACGGTGCCTCAGGTCAAGTCGACTCACTCCCTCATCCCGGACCGCAGAGAGCCAGCTCCTCAGGAACCCCTGTGGGATTTCATCCTCTTCGAGGCCTCTCCTGATTTGGCAGAAGAGCCCCCTCGGAAGAGGAAGTGTAAGAGGAAACACATTGACTCACCTGAGTCCATCACGTCTGACACAGATTTGGATGATTCTGAGGGTTCCCCCCGTTCCCCTTCTGAAGATGTCTCATTTGCAGACATTCTAGAGATCCTGAAGCAGAGGGGAAATTGGCCAGCCCTCAACCCTTCGGAGGACGAATCTGTGTATCTTGAGGCGTTTGGCTCTCGCCCTTCCACCTCCTGGGTGTCCCTCGCCATAACCCCCTCATGCAGGTGGTTGCTAAGAAGGCATGGACGGCTCCTGATTCAGTGGACCCCACTCCCAGGAGGCCCTCCAAGTTCATAACGGCACCAGCAGACAAACAGTTCTTAACAAAAGGAGTTTCTGTGGATGCTATGGTGGTAGCTGCTGCCACTAAGAAGGAGCTAGCTGATCCTTCAGTACCTGTCCATCCACCTAACAAGGAATCTAGGTCCATGGACAGGTACGGGAAGCGGATGTTCTCGTCAGCGACATTTACCATGCGTTCGCTGAACTACCTATGCCATTTTACTCGTCTTCAAAGGGACTTGATCAAGGAAGCGAGTGAAATGTTAAAGGACCGTACAGCTGCGGGTTTTCAAGATAAGATGAACACGCAGCTGGCTACCCTTAACTCCATAACCAACTCCTCCATGCGCCTTCTTTCTTACGCGCTGATGGAGCGAGTAGAGCCGCAGGGACAGGTGTGGCCTTACGTAGGCATGCCTGGATGCGGCTATGCAATTTTGGACCCTTCAAGACGTCTTTCACTAACTCCCGTTTGATGGATCATCTCTCTTTGGTCCTCAAGTGAAAGAAACCTTGACTAGGTGCGAAACTGATGGCAAGACCCTTTCTGCCGTCGGAGTCCGTTTTCTACTCCTTCTAGGCCTTACCCCAAAGGCCAGAAAGGTGGAAAGATGTGGTTCCGTAAACAATCTCAAGGGACTTCGCCTGACGACAGAGTCGCTTCCCGCCAGAGGCAGAGGCGGAATAACAATGGTAGACGCCGCCCTAGAGGCAGGGGTCCATGAGAACCAGGGCAATCGGGAAGCCTTCCTGACAAGCCCTTTCAGCATCCCTGAGGTGTTGCCCGACTGCCCACCTTCGGAGGCAGTCGGGGGAAGATTGTCACTGTACCCAGAAGCCTGGCTATCCCTGACTCAAGACAAATGGGTACAGTCCATCATTTCCGAAGGCTGTTCTATCCCCTTTCTTCGCATTCCAAATCAATCAAAAAAAATCCCTTCCAGATGTTCCACCCGCTCAAAGGGATCTAGCGGTTTTGGAGATTTCAAAACTGCTTGCAAAAAGAGCAATTCAGCCAGTTCCAGCAGACCAGCAAGGATCCGGAATCTACTCAAGGTTCTTTTTAGTTCCAAAGAAAACAGGGGACTGGAGACCAATTTTGGATCTCAGTATCTTGAACAGATCAGTCAAGAAAACAAGATTTCGGATGGTCACGCTGCAATCCATCCTTCCCCTTTTGGGCAAAGGAAACTGGATGTGCTCTATAGACCTTCAGGATGCATACTATCACATAAAAATGAACAGACGCTCCAGAAGATTCCTCCGCTTCAGGCTGGGAACCAGTCATTTTCAGTTCAGGGCCCTGCCCTTTGGTCTCACCACTGCCCCCCGGGTGTTTACCAAATGCATGGCAGTGGTAGCTTTTCACCTGAGACGACAAGGATTCCAGGTGTTTCCATATTTGGATGACTGGCTCCTCACAGCTCCCACCAAGCATCTTCTGATGGCCAGGGATTACACTTTTCGCATTTGTCAAAAGTTAGGCATTTCAATAAATTGCGAAAAGTCTGTTTTGTCGCCTTGTCGTGTTATTACTTTCATAGGCGCAAATCTAGACACAGTAAACATGTCTGCGAGACTAACACATCAGAGAATAACAGACATTCACAAACTGGTCTCACTCCTTTTCAACAACAACAGAATCAAAGCCAGGTTAGTTCTGAAAGTGTTGGGAATTATGGCGGCCATACCTCTGCTTCCATTAGCCAGATTCCACATGCGGATCCTTCAATGGATGCTCTTTACTCAATGGTCATACCAGCAACTTCCAATGTCTCACACCATTATGATCACGCAAGCGTGCAAAATCATCTCATGTGGTGGATGTCTTCCCCTCAGCTCTTGTTGGGAAGACCCTTTGTTCCACCCCCCCCGGTTGCTACTCTGCCAACGGATGCCTCCCTGATCGGGTGGGGGGGGGCATTATCAGGGCAGGACGGTCCAGGGCACATGGCAACCAAACGAATGCCACTTGCACATAAATGTTCTGGAGATGAGAGCAGTGCTTTTAGCGTTGCAAGCCCTTCGAGACTCTCTTCCCTTGGGAACGATTGCAATCCAGACAGACAATATGTCTGTAGTGTGGTACATCAACAAACAAGGCGGAACTAGGTCATACCCCCTGTGTCGAGAAGCACTCAGATTGTGGCAATGGGCGATTTCTTCTCAGCGGTTTCTGATAGCAACGCACATCCCCGGGAAGTCCAATCAAATTGCGGACAAGTTGAGCAGAGCTATCCTCATGCCTCACGAGTGGTCTCTGAAAGACTCTGTTGTGAGAGAAATTTTCCTCAAGTGGGGTCAGCCTTGCTGCGATCTTTTGCTACTCCCCAAAACAGCAAGTGCAGAGAATATTTCACTCTATTCCCTTTACCAGGCCAACCCAGCAGAGACGCTCTAGTCCAAGTTTGGCCCCGGGGACTTCTGTATGCATTTCCTCCCTTCCCACTAATCTCTCAAGTGATACAGAAAGCTATCGCTCAGAAGGCCTCATTGATCCTCATTGCTCCTTACTGGCCTCGACAGGTGTGGTTCCCCTTTCTGCATCGATTTCTTTTGGAGCGACCGTGGAATCTGGACCTAGTTCCAGATCTTTTGATCCATCAGTCGGGTCAGTTTCATCGCTCCCTTCCCTCTCTGCTTGGTTCCTCCAGTTCCAACCTTAGCCAGGCTTCCTCAATTATCTCACTCCGTTCGAGATATTTTGATAGCTTCCCATAAATCTTCCACTCGGAAGATTTATTTGAGTAAGTGGAAACGCTTCACATGTTGGGCTCAAGGAAAGGACATAGATCCTTTCACTGCTTCCATCCAATTAGTCCTTGAATTTCTAGCTGAACTCTTCCATGCAGGTTCATCTCCCTCTACTCTTAAAGTTCAATTGGCAGCTATTTCTAACTTTCATGTGGGTATTTCTGAATCTGCCTTAATGCCCCACAAGCTTTGCAAAGCCTTTTTGAAAGGAGTTTTTCTTCTCAGACCTCCTATAAGAAATCCTCCTTCTCCTTGGGACCTAAATTTAGTACTTGCTTCTTTGATTCTTCCCCCTTTCGAACCTGCAGTCTCCTGTTCTTTAAAATTGCTATCATGGACGACTCTTTTTCTGGTAGCTATTACTTCAGCTAGAAGAGTTTCAGAGCTTCAAGCACTCAGCTGTCGACCTCCTTATCTTTTGTTTCATAAGGACAGAGTATCCTTACGAACTAACCCGTCCTTTTTGCCTAAGGTGGTCTCGACGTCAAATCTAAATCAAAGCATTGATCTCCCTGTCTTTTTTCCAGAATATTCCAATAGGTCTGAACAAAAATTACACTGCCTGGATGTTCATCGTCAATTGAGGTACTACTTGGATAGAACAAAACAATTCAGAAAATCCGATCAACTGTTTGTCTCCTATGCGGAAAGCAGAAAGGGACTTTCAGTTTCAAAGGTATCATTATCCAGATGGCTAACATCTTTGATTTCCCTTGTATATGAAATTAGACACCAAAAACTGCCTAATAAACCTAAGGCCCATTCCACCAGAACTTTGGCTACTTCTTTAGCCTTCCAAGACAGACTGCCTATTGACACCATTTGTGCAGCGGCTACTTGGGCTACTCCTCACACTTTCATTTCTCATTATAAGTTGGACTTAGCTTCTAGGCATAGAGCTAACTTTGGTTCCACTGTTCTCAGGAGTCTGTTCCGTTAGGCCACCCGGGACAAGGTGCTAGGGACGCGGTCCCATCCAGCAAGAATGAAGGCGAGATAGACAACTTAACATATAGAAGTTATGTTCTTACCATAACGTTCCATGTTAGTTGTCTTCTTCTCGCCTTCTTCTTGCGTCCCACCCTCCTTCCCCCTGGCCTGGACAGACCTAGAGGAGTTGATTGTGACCTCTCTTCTACCACCTCTTTCTTAGGCATATGCTGTAGTGCATATTTCCTGGTTCAGGATGTAGGTCACCCTTCTTTCTTCCTGTTGTTAGAGGTGGACTCTGTTTAGAGTTATTCTGTTACTTTTATAAGCTGGGGTTAGCTTACAAACGAGATCTGAGGTAACTCTCGCCTAGCATTGTGGGATATAAGGGGAGCCTCGAGCCGGTGGAACCAACTCTCGAGCTTTTAGAGTGGCCGAGTCGGAGCCGAGGTCGGCTCCGAACCCATCCAGCAAGAAGAAGGCGAGAAGACGACAACTAACATGGAACGTTATGGTAAGAACATAACTTCTATTTCTGGAACATCTGGCTTATGCAACACGGTTACTGAATTCTCTGGGATACACAATCAACAAAGAGAAATCCAGGCCAACACCATCTCAGAAAATAACTTTCCTGGGTGCCAACTTGGACACAAACACCCAGATGGCCTATCTTACGGCAGAAAAACAGGGGCAACTAACTCAGTACTTCAAAACACTAGCAATTTGTACCAGGCTTACTGCAAGGAAAATCCTGCAGGCTCTGGGCTTCATGGCATCTTACATTCTTTTAATCCCATGTGCAAAGTTTCATTTGAGGAAACTTCAATGGTACCTAAAAAACCTATGGTCTCAACACAGCCACAGTTTGGAAACAATAATACCAATAATTTCATGTTTGAAAAAGGAATTTCTGTGGTGGGCCCAAGCATGTCATACAAACGCAGGTCTCCCATTCTGCAAGCCTCAAGCAAATCAAGTCATCACAACAGATGCCTCAGATTACGCCTGGGGGGCGCACATGACAGGCAGGTGCATTCAGGGCAAATGGTCCCAAAAGGAAAGGCACCTGCACATCAATCAAAAAGAAATGCTAGCAGTGATAAATGCAGTTACAGCTTTCAAGGACCTCCTGCATCCAGGACAATTATTGATAAGAACAGACAACACCACAGTAATGTGGTACATAAACAAGGAGGAACACATTCATACCCCCTGTGTAGACTAGCCATGACACTTTGGAACTTGGCTCTGGAATGGCAAATCGAACTTCAAGCACAGTTCTTGCCAGGCTTGGAAAACACGCTGGCAGACAATCGAAGCAGAAATATGACAGATCCACACGAATGGAAGTTGCATCCTCAAGTGTTTACAAAGATAATCCAAGTGTGGGGGAGGCCAGACATAGATCTCTTCGCCTCCCACAGGAATCATCATTTGGAAAAGTTTTGTTCAAGGACCTTTCATCCAAAGGCCTGGAGAGTGGACGCCCTTTCATTCAGTTGGACAGCATGGACAGTTTACGCTTTCCCACCTCTGCCTCTTCTGCCCAAGGTGCTCTTGAAAGCAAGAATAGACAAACCGAAGATGATACTGATTGCTCCAGACTGGCCAAGACAACACTGGTACCCACTCCTGAGGAGCCTAACACATACTCCTCCCTGGCACCTACCTCTAATGCCTCTTCTGCTGACTCAGCACAGCTACAAAACTCTTCACAGTCAGCTGAAAACACTCAATCTCGCTGCATGGAAAATCCCTTGTTACCACAACAGACTATACTCCCCAAAGAGGTGCAGGATGTCATTTTGGAAGCCAGGCGGCCATCTACTAGAAAGGCTTACTCCGCAAAGTGGAAGCGGTTTTGCTCTTGGAATGAGAAAAAAGGCCAGGACCCTAAAAAACTGAATTTGCCTCAGGTTTTACTGTATCTAGCGGAGCTGCTGAACAGTGGACTTTCATTTTCCTCTATAAAAATCCATGCCTCAGCCATTTCTGCAGAATTCAACACAGATCCACCCTTATTCTCTCACCCACTCTTAAGACAGTTCCTCAGAGGGGCTAAGAATATAAGACCACCAAGGAAGCAACCAATTCCAGCCTGGGATCTTAATTACATTCTAGAAAAATGAACATTGCCTCCTTTTGAGCCGGCTGCCTGAACAGATTTGCAATACTTGTCCTGGAAAACAGCATTCCTTCTGGCCATTACTTCAGCCCGTAGAGTATCGGAACTACAAGCCCTCATGGCTGTGCAGCCCTTTCTCATCTTCCATCAGGATAGGGTTTCCCTTCAAACCAATCCATCCTTTATGCCTAAAGTGGTATCCAGGGTAGCTTTAAATCAAGCCATACACTTACCTACCTTTTACCCCAATCCTCAAAACAAAGGGGAAAGGCTCCTACACTCCTTAGACATCCATAGACAGCTACGTTATTACTTGGAGAGAACAAAGCCATTCAGGAAATCAGAACTCTTTGTGTCCTATGCTGTAGGAGCCCAAGGGAAGCCAGTTACCAAACAGACAATTTCAAAATGGATAGGCCATTGCATACGGTTTTGTTACTCCTATCATGGAAAATCTGTCCCTACAGGCATCAGATCCCACTCCACCAGGGCCACAGCTACCTCTACAGCCTTCCTCAGAGGAGTTCCTACGAAAGATATTTTGGAGGCAGCCACTTGGAGTTCTGTGCATACCTTCACTAAACACTACCACTACCACCTGCCTTTATATTCCAAAACTAGAGCAGGCTTTGCCACTGCTGTGTTGCAGGGCATCCTGGCTCATCCCAGTTCCACCTAGTGCCTACCACCCTGAGTGTAGCTTTGGGATTCTACCCATATGTGATTACTGCAGCTGTATGCACGATGAACATAGTACAGTTTTGTACCTACCATAAATGTAGATGTTAGAGTGCTAATACAGCTGCAGCACAGGTTTCCCTCCCTCCTACCCCTCTGGGTAAAGACCTAGGCTCTAACCCCTCTTCATACAACCTGATGGGGTTATCCTTCTATGGTATCTTTGCTTGCAACTACTGTTTTTTGATTATATTGCATTCATGTATATAAATTTAATTTATGTATTGCCTTCCTTCTGGGGGTACCTGACATCTGGGGCAAGAAAAGACTGAAGAAAATGGCGTTGGCTGTGTCTTATATAGTCCTGCCTCACTGACGTCAGGAAAGAAAGCGACAACAACCGATGCCGGACCTAGACTTTGGAATTCGGCCGACCGAGGGACCGCCTGACGGCAGAGAAACCCATATGTGATGCAGCTGTATTAGCACTCGAACATCTACATTTATGGTAGGTACAAAACTGTACTTTCTTCAGCCTTGGCCATCTGGGCCTTAAATTGCCAGTTTCATATGTTAAAGTATCAACAGCATATTATTGGATTGCTTAAACAGAAAATGATGTTGATTCCTGATTGTGCTGAAAATAAGGATTTACAGGATTTAATGCATTCTGCTGGACAGGTTGGAAAACATACTTTGCAATGTGGTTTTGATTCACTAGAGGCATCTTGCAGGGCTGCTGTCACTGGGTCTGTACTTAGAAGGCATGCTTGGCTTAAGGAGCAATCTTTGCCAGATCATGTTAAAACTAAATTGCTGGATGCTCCCTTAAATCAGGACCACCTTTTTGGCAACAAAGCAGAAGTAGTTCTTAAAAAGATGGAGGAAAAAGCTAAATCTATGCAAACTGTTAATGATTTTTTACAAGTGCAGCCTCCTAGATTTAGTAGGCATTGGCCCTCAAAAAATTGGTCATTTCCTGCCTTTCCAGGCCTTATTAGTTCAAACCCAGAACCAGCAGAACACCCAGGCTTCAGTCCCAGGGTACGCACAGGACTAAGCAGTGGGAGGCTCCTATTTCCAAATCAGGGAGTAGTAAGACTCCCCCCTATGGTAAGCTGTCTCAATGACTTAACTTTAAAACTTCCAAGCACTTCTCAACTGACTGCTCCTTTAGGGGGAAATATTGCTCTGCAAGCAAAAAAACAATTGGGAACTCGTTACCCAGGACAAATTGGTTTTAAACAGTTTCCCAAGGATACAGATTTCACTTCCACATGTTACCAATCTCAAACGGTTGGCCACATCTCCCCCCAAATCAGTGGGCAGAGGCTCAAAAGCAAGTACTTAAGATTAAAGGGTATTCAGACAGTACCAGAAGAGGAAAAGGGACAAGGTTTCTACTCAAGACTTTTCCTGGTACCCAGATAAGACAACACATCCTGGAACCTGTCCATCCTAAACACTTTTTTGGTGATTCCAAAATTCAAGATGCTAACTTTTCACAATTTGTTTCCTATGATAGGCAAAGATGCCTGGTTAGCAACACTGGATTTAAAGGAAGCCTACCTGCACATCTCAATCAGGGAATCTTGCAGAAAATACCTATGCTTCAAAGCAGGCTGCATGCACTATCAGTTCTCTGCACTGCCCTTTGGCTCATCTACTGCGCCCAGGGTATTCGCAAAGTGCCTAGCTCCAGTCATTGCATTTTGCAGGCAAAGAAATATTCAAATATACCCATACCTGGATGATTGTCTAATTCAGGCAGAAAGCCAAGACATACTTCTGAATCATCTGACATTTGTACAAAAGGTGTTAACTTGTCTGGGGTACACCATAAACTAAAATAAATCACAGCTGGTACCCTGTCAACAAATTATATTCCTGGGAGTAAGCTTGAACACAACTTCACAGATGGCTTCCCCGCACACCATAGAAACAAATTCATTTGACAACTTATTTCAAACTAGTGGCCACAAAAGCCCTGCTATCTGCAAGGCACATACTGCATGCCTTGGGGTTCATGGCCTCATGCATTCTACTAATTCCATATGCAAGACTACATATGAGGAAAGTACAATGGTATCAACATTCTCAGGATCTAGAAACAATGATTCCTATCATACCTTACCTACGGTTAGAATTCCTTTGGTGGGCAGAGGCCTGCCACCAAAACAAGGGACTACCTTTCACTCTACCCCCTGCCGCTCAAACCCTAACAGACACTTCAGACTATGCATAGGGGCGCACCTGGCAGGGAAGTGCATTCAGGGCAAATGGAACCCAAGTCAAATGCACCTGCATATCAATCAAAAAGAAATGTTAGCTGTACAGAATGCTCTGACAGCCTTCAAGGACCACATTCTTCCAGGACAATTGATGGTAAGGACGGACAACACCACTGTTATGTGGTATATAAACAAGCAGGGGGGTACCCATTTTTACCCCCCTCTGCAGACTAGCCATGGCTCTGTGGAACACAGCCTTGAGCTACCAAGTTCATCTACAGGCTCAATTCTTGCCAGGAAAACTAAATACACTGGCAGACAAACTAAGCAGATATCTCATGGACCCACACGAGGGGAAACTGGAACTAAAGATTTTCAACATGTTGATCAACAAATGGAGGATCCCAGATATAGACCCGTTTGCCTCCCCCAGAACCACCAATTGGGCAAATTCTGCACAAGGACTCCCCACAAACAAGCTTGGAAAGTGGATACTCTGTCCTTCAGCTGGAAAAAATCTATCAGTTTATGCCTTTCCTCCTCTGCCTCTCCTCTGCAAAGTACTACTAAAGATCAAACGGGACAAACCAAGGATGATACTGATTGCACCAGATTGGCCATGCCATCACTGGTACCCCCTCTTGTGCATTGTGTCACAGCTGGCCCCATGGCACCTACCTCAGACCCCTACCCTGCTGTCTCAGCAGGAGAGAGATTCTGCACTCCCAGCTTCAAACCCTGACCCTGGAAGCCTGGCTAATTACCTAATCTCTCCGTTACCATCCCTCAGTAAACAACAAGTGTTAGATGTAATTTTGGAGGCAAGGAGGCATAGTACTAGAAAATCTTATGCTGAAAAATGGAAAATATTCTATGCCTGGAACCAAACTCAAGGGATGGCCACAGCAGCGCCCAATTTACCTCATATTCGTCAATACTTAACTGCGATGCTTCACAAGGGCCTTTCCTTTTCCTCCATCAAAATTCACACTTCAGCCATTTCAGCTCATTACAACACAGAACCACCCCTCTTTTCTCACCCACTGCTCTAGCAGTTCCTCAGAGGGGCCAAAAAACTTAATACCACCCAGGAGAGCCTCAACTCCAGCCTGAGACCTTAATTTTGTATTGGTAAAACTCACTCTTCCACCTTTTGAGCCAGCTGCAACTGCAGAGTTGAAATTCCTTTCTTGGAAAACAGCTTTCCTTTTAGCAGTCCCTTCAGCAAGAAGCGTATCTGAATTACAGACCCTTATGGCAGTGAAGCCTTTCATCATCTTTTATGCAGACAGGGTGTCCCTCAGGACCAATCCCTCTTTCATGCCCAAGGGTGGTATCCAGTGTGGCTCTTAATCAGTCCATTCATTTGCCAACCTTCTTTTCTAATTCACAGAACAAAGGGGAACGGATACTGCACTCCTTAGATGTGCACAGACAGCTCAGATTTTACTTGGACAGGATTAAACCTCAAAGGAAATCTGAACAAGTGCTGGTGGCATTTGCTGCAGGGGCAGAGGGGAAGGCTATTTCAAAGCAAACCATTTCTAAATGGATAGGCCATTACATTCATTTCTGCTATAAGCACCATGGATTACCTATCCCACAGGGAATTAGACCCCATTCAACCAGGGCTGCATCTACCTCTACAGCCTTTCTCAGAGGTGTACCTCCCAGGGACATTCTAGAAGCTACTACCTGGAGTTCTGTTCATACTTTCACTAAGCATTGCCATTTACCAATTTTCACTAAATCCAGAGCTGGCTTTGCCACTGCAGTCTTGTAGAGCTGGTCCTAATGCTATATAAATGCCACCTCCCATTTTTAGCTTTGGGAATCTATCCAAATGTGATGACTGCAACAGTGAAACATGAAGACTGTAGTACAGTTGTGTACACTTACCATAAGTGTAGATGTTCGAGTGTCTTCACTGTGTGACTTCTTTTGGCTATACCTTTACTCTCCTTTACTATGCTTAAAAGTTTTTTGGTGTATTTGCTTTTTTGTTGGAGGTGTAACCTTGTGTGTGTGTATATATGTGTATATGTGTGTGTATATATCTATATATATATATCTATATATAGAGAAGAGAGAGCTTGCTTTTTTTTTTTTTTTTTTTTTTTTTAATTGCTTCCCATTAGGGGGCACCTGACATCTGGAGCAAGAAAAACTGATGTAATTGCGTCAGCTGCATGCTTTATACCCCCCGAATACCTGAAGTCACGGAAGAAAAGACTGCAACCGACGCAGGATGCAAGACTTTGATAATCAGGCCAACTGAGGGCTACTGCAAGCAGATAACCCTAAAGTGATGATTACAACAGTGAATACACTAACATCTATATTTATGGTAAGTGTACACAACTGTACTTTCTCAGAACAGGGGTCTGCCTTTCTGCCCACTGCCTGCCAGCCAGACTCTCACCACAGACGCCTCAGATGTTGCATGGGGGACTCATCTGGAAATCAGGGGCATACAGGGGACTTGGAGCACCCAGCAGATTCATCTGCACATAAACTTTAAATGAATTGATGGCAGTGCAGCAGGTCTTGTTGGCTTTCAAGGACCTACTCTGTCCTGGGACTCTGTTCATCAGGACAGACAATACCACAGTCATGTGGTACATCAGCAAGCAAGGGGGGACTCGCTCTTACCACTTGTGCAGACAAAGTATGAGACTATGGTCCATACCAGCATCCATGGGCTTACATCTAATAGCCCAGTATCTTCCAGGGAGGCTGAACTCCTTGGTGGATCATTTGAGCAGACATGTTCTGGATCCTCACGAGTGCCAACTAAACAAGGACATTTTCCATTGCATCACTTATCATTGGGGCACCCCACAAGTGGATCTTTTCTCCTCACTCAACAATCATCTCCTTCCAACCTTCTGCACCATGGAGTTTCACAGCAAAGCTTGGAGGGTGAACGCTTTGTCCTTCCCATGGACACATCTCTGTTTATGCATTCCCTCCTTTGCCTCTTCTTCCCAGAGTGCTACTAAAGGTATGGGACGAAAAAACAAAGGCAATTCTGATAGCACCACATTGGTCCAGGCAGCATTGGAATTCCCTCCTTTGCAGCCTTTCCCAGGCTCAGCCTTGGCATCTTCCCCTGGTACCAGATCTGTTGGTTCAGGGAGGGGGAATGTTCCTTCATCCTCATCTTCAAACTCCGCATTTAACTGCCTGGTTAATACTTTAAATCTTTCCAACAGGTGGTTGAAGTTCTTCATGAGGCCAGTAGGCCTAGCATCAGAAAATCATATGTAGATAAATGGAAGAGGTTTTGCTCTTGGATGATGGCTAAAAGAGAGGACTCTTCTCATCCTTCTCTTTCCTTCATTCTTGACTACCTAGCAGGATTGCTTAATGGTGGCCTTTCCTTTTCTTCAATTGAAATTCACGCTTCAGCAATTTTGGCTCATTGTTCTTTTGAGCAACCCATTTTTTCTCGCCCCTTGATGAAACATTTCCTGAGGGGAGCTAGTAATCTTGGACCTCCCAGAAGAACCCCTCCTCATGCTTGGGGTCTTAATTTTGTCCTGGAAAAACTTATTCTGCCTCCCTTTGAACCAGCTGCCTCTACAAATTTGATGTTTCTATCCTGAAAGACTGCTTTCCTTTTGGCTATTACTTCAGCTTGAAGAGTATCCGAGCTGTAAGCCCTGATGGTAGTAGAACCTTTCATAATTTTTCACACAGATCAGGTTTCTCTGAGAACTAATCCCTCCTTTATGCCTAAGATAGTTTCCAGTCCGTTCACCTGCCGACATTTTTCAGTAATCCCCAAAATAAAGGGGAAAGGATTCTGCACTCGTTTGATGTGCATAGACAGCTGAGATTTTACTTAGGACTAAATCCTTTTGAAAATCTGAACAGTTGGTTAGTTTTGCTTCTAGGGTTCAGGGTAAAGCTATTACAAAACAACCCATCTCCAAATGGATTGCTCATTGTATTCACTTTTGTTACCTGCAGCATGGGAAGTTTCCCCTCAGAGTATTAGGACCCATTCTACTAGAGCAGCCTGTCTAAGAGGTGTGCCTACTAAGGACATTCTAGAAGCAGCTACTTGGTCTTCTGTCCATATTTACACAAAACATTACAATCTACCTTTGTTTTCTAAATCCAAGGCTGGTTTTGCTTCTGCAATTTTGCAGGGCCTTCTTACCAACCCTTAATCTGTGATCCTTCCTCCCTCCTTTGTTTTTTTCCTGGGCTTTAGGATTCAACCCATATGTGAGGACTGCAACAGTGAAACACTAAGAACATAGTACAGTTGTGTACACTTACCTTAAATGTAGATGTTCAAGTGTATTCATTGTTGCAGTCCTGGTTTCCCACCCTCCATTCCCCCTTTTTTTCTAAGGCACAGACTATATATCTTTATTATTTGTATGACGTGTCCAGGGTGCTACCTTCCTGGGTTAGCCTTCTTTTGGGATCCCCTGACAGTTAAGGCAAGAAAAACTGAGGAAATGACGTTGGCTGCCTCCCTTTATACCTGACGTTCTGACATCAGTTTTACAACTGGCGGCAGCTGACGTCATATACCAAGGACTCTGGTATTCGGGCCGACTGAGGGTTACCGGGATCCGGATAAACCCATATGTGAGGACTGCTACAATGAATACACTCTTAAAATCTACATTTATGGTAAGTGTACACAGCTGTACTTTATGGGTAGCACCCCCTGATTTGGCACTGTTGTGGACTCCCCGTTAAAAAGCATCGTTAAAAGTTAGTATTTAGAATCTGCTTGCAAGGCATTTAATTATGTATGTAAATGTATTCTGATTGATGTGAACCGATTATTTTTTAAGGATTCCCATATTAACTTGGTGTTTTATACATCACTTGCTTTATAGAAGATAAGGCGATTAATTTCCATTCCTTTGGTTTGGATCATAAGTACTGGTACCATATCCAGTTTAGATATGTAATCCAGCATTCTTCACATAAAAATATAGTTTAATGTGATAAGAATTCCAGTCGGGAAATTATTGCTAAAGACCTTGATTTGGGCCAGAGGACACTAAAGGTATCCCATATTTGGCAGTTTGTCAATTTGAGAAATGTAAAAAGGTTTTGAGATGGACTTCTGTATCTGTAAAGGAAAATGGGGGGAAGAGATATTTTTGTCCTTCCATTTCACTGTTGCATTATTCCTTAGAGTAGAAGTCCCCTTCCAAGGGCAGCCTGGCATCCAGCCAGTGTACCAAAGCCTTTAGGTTGGTAATGGTACCCGCATACAGCATAGGGCATAAAGGTGACATCTGGATTGTCAGTTTGAATGCTCGTTTCATTTGCTGGTTCACTAAGTTGTTTTCAGGTAAGTGTCCCATTGGGGTTTTATCTTTTTCCCTTTGTTTTTGTTGCTTGTGGTGTTCTTGTCATCCAGAAAGGATAAATGCCAGTGTGGGAGGCAGATTCCCCATAAAGACTGTTATGAGCAGTGTTTATTTTATCTAGGTGCTTCCCACAACCATACATCCTTCTCTTATGCTCAAAGTGGTGAATGAGTTGTCTCTTAATCAGTCTATTCATTTACCCACTTTTTACCTTCTCCGCAGTCTGCTAGTTAGAATGGTTTGCACACTTTGGATGTGCATCGACAACTCCTTTTTTATTTGGATAAGACCAGAGCTTTTTTCACAAATCTTATTGGCTTTCTGTTTCCATTCATCATGCATCTTTGGAATCTGCTATTTCCAGGCAAACTATTTTGTCTTGTTTTCATGGCAAGAGTCTTTCTCCTCCTGATTAGACTTAGAGCTGTGGCTTCTTCTGGTACTTTTTTTCAAGAGTTTAGATACTAACTTTTCTTGAGACATCTGCCTGGACATCTGTACATACTTTTACCAAGCAGTTTAAGTTGAATGTGATATCCAGGGCTAGAGCTTGTTTTTCTAGGGCCATCCTTCATGGATTAGTAGAGAGCTCTACTGGTCCTTTCTCCTCCTCCTCTCGTCTTGAGCTTTTGCACTCCCCCTGTTGTATGGAGTACAACAGTGAAATGGAAGGACATGGTACAAGTGTGTAAAATCTTATCATAACTGTAGATGTCCTCCTCTTCACTGTTGCAGTATTTACTCCCTCCTTCCTCCCCTGGTTCTTTTCCCTTCTGGATGTGCTTGGTTACCTCTCTCATCTTTGGACTGGCATTCCGACTGGGACTTTCATTCTGAGGATGGTACGTCTGGATGTCACCTTTGTTTTATGCTGTACATGGGGAGCATACATATGACGTACCCTTAGCAACCTAAAGACTTTGGCATGCTGGCCGGACATTGGGCCACGCTTGCAAGGGATCCCTATTGTAAGGAATGCTGCAACAGTGAACAGAAGGACATCTTTACATAACTGCACTTTCATAAGCAGTTTCTAATCTGTTTTATCTCTATTCTCATTCTTTGGGAACAGTGTACTAATTTTATATGTGGTGATTATCAGACTCTGTGATAGATGTTCAGGTTTCTGCATTTCTGATGTGTGCAAAGGCAGTGGGAGCAAAGATACTGATGTGGCTCATAATTTTTAATTTTGGCCCTTCATACAAAAGTTTTGGTGTTGTATCTTTCTTATAGTCAAAAGGTTTCTCTTAAAAAAAAAAAAAAAAAGTGTTTTCTGATGGATACTTTGATCTTTGGCCATCCTGGTATCTGCTCTTTTCTCTCTTGGGGGGGGGGGGGGGGGGGTTGGTTAACCAGTTTTAACCGTATGGGAAGTGCCATAGTTTCCTGCTAGAAATGATTTCGAAATATTTCCATCAAGTCCTTCAAGAGCATTTGGTTTAGGATACAGAGTGAAAGGGATTCCAGATATACTTTTTTCCTTTACAATTAAGAAGGAATATTTAGCTAAATGGGAAACTGCTTTCTTTACTAATTTTATATATCTTTTTCTTTTGTAGAAAAAGCAAGCAATTTAATTTGAGTAAGGAATGCTTTTATATAATGCTTCATTTTGTAGTTTTTGTTTGATGATGATTCAGCTTAGTTATTTGTAATAGTTGATGATTGGAATGCTGTGTGGTAGGTATGTCCTAGGTCAGTTTTGACCAGTGGTGTTCACTGTTTTTAATAGATTTAATTGTGATGTTGTTGTTTTGCTTTGAAAACAAATTATTTCGTTTGCCAGAAATGTGACACTTCAAAATGCAAAAAATGCAGACTTTTTGCATGTTTGTATTTTGGTGCTTGGTTTTTCTGTTGGTGGAATGGTAATGCCTCATGTTTAGATTGCAAGAAGGACTGGAACACAAATGCAGAGTAACAAAAAATGAGCATTCTACAACTAGAATATATAATGAATACATTATTCATTGCCAGTACTGTTGATATTTTAAAGTGTTGCAGTTGCCATATTGTTTTGTTTGTGGTGATATTCCTCAGCTGAAAAGATGTTGCTTAGTCAGCCTATTCTCTGGCAATGTTGATGGTTAAGTAGACGCTTTGATCATGTTCTTTAAGAAAAAGAGGAACCGTGGAAGAAAGTTTGCTATTGTTTTAAACTTCTATTCTCTTGATAACAAGTGCAGATTCACTCTATGTGAATTTTTCTTTTGTAGAAAGAACCAGTGGATACTGAGCCAGACAGTGCCAACTCTTCCTTCCTCAGCACACAGTCTGGTCATGTGCCCAAGAATGTTAAGGGGACTCGTTTGAGGTCTGCGGCATCAGCCTCATCTATTGCTAGTTGTACCTCCCAGGAGTCTCTGTCAGAAACACAACGATCTATCTCTGAAGACCATTCTGCATTGCTGAGTTTGCCTGGATATCACCCACCTACTCGCAGCTCAGCTAGACTTTCCCATACAGGAAGGACATCTACCAGCTCTACCACTAGCAGTAAGTACAAACATTAGTGGGAAGGACATAGTAGTTGAAGACTGGAAATTATAAAATACTTTTCTGTAGTTTTTATTAAATTTTTGTTTGCAGTTTGACATTAATAAATGGCCATTCCATCTTAGTGTATCGAAAAACATTGAAAGCAGCTGTGTATTGTAAAAACTTTTTTTATATATATGTTTTTCTCAGATGGTACTAAAACTGGCAATAGTCTAGTAGTTTTGGGAACGCCTAAGTGTAAACCGTTAAATCTGATGTTATTCATTCCTCAATGAATGTGCTCGTATCTGAACCTCTAATCTGACTCTTCCACTTTCTCCTGGATTCTTGGATCTGACTGTTGAGCTACTCCCTTACCCCTAATGCCCCTGACCACTGTGTTACCCCATATTTCCTTGCCTACTTTTATTTAACCAAACTTACCTGCTTCACCTTACATCCATCATCTTGAATTCTCATCCCCCCTTCTGTAATTCTTTGCACCTTACTCTATTTTACCATCACAATACTATCACTGCCTCAGACTGTCTTACATTAACTCCAGGCTTACCACCTTCTCTTCTATTATGCACACAAACTAATATTGTGCCATAATTGTTACTACTGACCAGTCTCATCTCCCCCCACCTCCCCTGATCACAAACCACAGGGCAAAATACTTAACCACATTGTCAAAGCCCACCCTGAAGTGAAAATATTTCCAACCTTACCTTTAACTGCGCACACATCACTAGATAAAATCTCTGTTTATACCTGATATTACATTCCAACACGTAAATACCACTTGTACTGTTAAACCCACTATCACAGTTAGCATGCTCCTCCTTACCTGCCTAGTTTCTTTACTCTTAATTCTCAGCCTCACTACAGCTATATCATTGTTTACTCCCACACATCAATACATATAAACAACCTCCTCCAACCATCACCACAGTAAACAACACAGCTTCTTACATATCTCCTCTCAGCTTTTCCCCTATATCCTCCCATATTATTCAAGCCACATATTGGCCCTCCTCACCTCCTACAAAACCACACTTGACACCACTATCATCACCTAGGGGTAAAGAACACTTCCAATGGTACTCCTTCCTCATTACCTACCTACTCAAATGTGGAGACATACATCCTAAACCTGTTCCACCTTCTAATCCTAACCAAGAGTAACCCCAAAAATGTAAACATACTTAACGCTGAATCTTAATAGTGTATGTAATAAAGTAGCCTCATTGCATGCCTGGATTGATCAAAATAAACCTGACTTAACTAGCCCTTACAGAAACATGGCTACACCCCAGTGTAAAAGACTCAGTAATACCTCCAAACTTTGCAGTAACCAGTAAGAGATGGATCTAAAAAAAAAAAAGGGAAGGGGTAGCACTTCTATATCCCTCTACGCTCAAAATAACCTACACCAGTAATATACCCACCTTTTGCAATGTTGAGGTACTAATCTCCTTTTTGAACCTCAATATATCAAAAAGAATTTGTATAGTAATATGTATCCCACCAGGTAACAATATATCAGTGTTGGAAAATGTTTTATCCTGGACATCCCAAACAGCAAACCTTGAAACAATCTTAAGAGACGTAAATATAGATTGGCAAACCATAGCTTCCAACTCCCCCACAAATATAAATCCTGTATGTTTTTTCTCAGCTTATCAGTGCTCCAACAAGATACAAAAAAGCTCTTACCTGCCAGTCCACCGTAGGCTGGATTCTACTATCCCACCCTGCCAATTACCCCTCTTCTGGTACACTGTCTGACTTCCTGAGCAATATCTACCAGCTTATTCCCTTAGAACAAACTCCCAACAGCTAAGAGTACACACTATAAAATCGGTTAGGAACTCAGCTAAATTTTGTCAGCATAAATTCAACAATCGCCTACAGGAAGTAGACTGGACAGCCCTTAAACAACTACCCCTTAATGCTGCTGTACTATCCTTTAATAACACCTTCCTTCACATACTTAATACACTAGCTCCCATTCATATGAAAAGAATCAAAAAGAACTCGGCACCATGGCTCTCTAAGGAATGTAAACACCTGATGAAGCAAAGGGACCTAGCCTGGTCAACCTGGAAACAAAACAAAAATGAACAAAATCATGTTAATTTCAAAATACTGTGTAACAAAATGACAACACCAATCAACATAGATAAGAAGTCCTATTATTCCCGGCTTCAACTCCAGCATAAAATCAACCCCAGTAAATTTTGGCATTCCATATCTTCTCTACTTAACCCTAGAAGAAATGGAGAGCACACCCTATCATCAGATACCCCTTCATCACAAATAGCCGAAAACTATAACAAACGCTTCATAAAATCAATTTCAGACTTAACTTACATCCCTAATGCTGGACACCCATACACTTCAACCTATTCTGACACCAAACCCAGACCATCCGCTACTTCTGACTGTCATAACTAACCCCCCTACTCAACCACGTCATACAAACCCCATTCTTATTTCAGCCCATACCCACTGACACCATTAAGAAACTGCTACTCTGCTCATAATCTCCCCCCCCCCATACTACCTCAAACTGGCTGCTAACTCAGTCGCATACCCAGTCAGTATCCTTATAAATAGGTCTTTATCCAGATCAGAAGTACTTATATGGAAACCATCTCGCATCACCCCCATCCACAAAGGAGGCAACTCTTCTGATCCTTCCAATTTCCATCATATATCCATCTTGTCACTCATATCCAAAATTCTCGAGAGAGGTATCCATCAGCAGGTAATGCAATATCTATTGCAAAACAACCTTTTAACCAAAACCCAACATGGCTTCCAACCTAGACAGCACAGCTACAGCCCTATTATCTTTTACAGACAATGTGAGCAAGGCCAGAGATTCAGGATGCTGTACAGCCTCAGTATTCCTTGATCTGCCCAAGGCCTTTGACAGTGTCTCACCCCTAACTTTTGAACACACTATCTAGCCTAGGCTTCTCACATAACAGTAAAATGGTTTCAGAGCTATTTCAAAGATCGTAAACAAGCAGAGAAATGGTTGAATGAACACTCACCCTTCCTCTACAACCCTACTGGAGTCCCCCAAGGCTCCATCCTAGGACCCCTACTATTCAACAGTTTCACAGACAGCCTTCACACTGCCCCTCTCACCCTGGGACTCTCATTCAGTACGCTTATGATTCCACCATAATCTGCACTGCTTGATCACTACCAGAACTACTTTCAAAAACTGAGTAGTCCTTTACTGCAGTAGAATCCTGGCTAAGAAATGCCCAACTGTTTCTTAATCCAAAGAAGACAAAACTAGTACTCTTTCATCCCAAAAATACCTCTCGTCACTGATCATTTCAGCATCCTTGCATGTGATAACACTCATTGAAACAGTTAAGGAAACCAAACTTCTTGGTGTTATCATTGACAAACTTTCATTTGACCCCCATATACAGCACGCTTTAAAGAAAACTCTTCAAAAACTTGGACTCTTGTCTAGAAACAAACATTTCTTTACTGCAGCAACCAAGACTACCCTTGAAAAAACATTTTTACTTCTCTCCCTTATTTATGGTGCCCCTATCTTAATTAACTTACAAAATTGTACCCTAAGCAAGTTGGAACAGTGCTACAACAAAGTTTACCACAAACTCTAAATATCACACACAACACTGTAAACCACCCTTAGAATTAAACTGGCGTGAACTCCCCAACCAACTTGCCTTTATTCAGCTATCCACCTTACACAACCTCATTTTCAAGCCTACTGCCTGCCCTGCACTAACCAGTCTAGTCACACCTTACACACCAAATCGATCCTAACGATCAGAAGACAAAATCTCTTGGCTATCTCAAAACCCACAAGAAAAACCTGGTCACTCTCTGTATTCATACTCTGTCTCTATACTTTGGAATTCACTACATCTAAGCTACCAGGTCTATGCCTGCACTAACCCATTTCAAAGCCCCTTTAAAAAAATAATCTCAAAAATACATGGCTGTGCTCCTGCATAAAGCCTGCCTAATGTTCAGGTCTTCTTCTTTCGGTCACATTTCAATACCCGTCAGACTGCAAGATCCTAAGGCTTTTCCAACTCCTTCTCTGCTTCTATACCATATCCTTAATTTACTACTCAGGCTTTATTGCTTCTATTCTTCTAAACACTCTCTCATTCTCTGTCTGTATCACTAACTTTCTGGCTGCTATTTTCCTAACTGAAATTAGCATTCCATTTTGCTTGTACTATTAGTCAGTGTCACACTGCACTAGCTATGTACTACTTTTTTGGACATTGTCTATCTACATCATGTGTGGTGAGAGTGACTATTATTGTCTGCAGTGTTTTAACTGTGTAGCATTGTGTAGATGTGTAGTAGTATATTTCAGCATTTTGTAGCAGTTTGATGTTCGTGTTACCCTGCTGCAGTCATCACACTTTTGTGTTATCCTGTCGTCAGGCGGTCCTGCAGTCGGCCGGATTTCCAAAGTCTTGGTCCGACGTCGGTTGCTGTCGCCTCATCCCTGATGTCTGTGCGCCAGGGGTACATATATAGCAACCAAAGCCATTTTCTTCAGTCTTTCTTGCCGCGCAGTGCCCGAAGCAGAAGCAGTTCACAAGTGCTGGTCGGCCGACTCCTGAGATTTTCGAATTCGAATTTCAGACCCGAAGTCTTCTATAAAGCTAAGTACCCCATTGGGGAAACTTTTCTTGCCTCAGACCGATGTCAGAAAAAGTTAACAATTGTATTTCTTCTGGGAAGCAAATACCTCATAAGGATTTTCATTCTTATTGTATACCCTGCCTAGGCCCTGATCACGACGTCACTTGTCGTTTTTGTGCTAGATTTAATAAACGTACTATTAAAAGACGGTTTGATTTCGCACAACACTTTTTTGGCAGAAAATTTAATTATAACATGCCGTCGGAGCTACCGACTACCAGCGTGCACAAAAAGCGCAGGGAAAAGGATCGACGGCCCAGGCCTAAGCCCGATTCCGAGGCCTCGGTTGATCCGGTCTCCGGTTATCAGTGAGGCTCCGACGCAGCCTCTGACTACCACAGTTGAGAAACCCGAGACTGCTACGGATATTTTGACGGAATGTACTAGGCCTACGCAGCCTTTTACTTAAGGCCCTTCCGACGACTTAGCTTCCAAGGACGCCTGTACTTCTGAAACGCCTTCGCCTTCTGAAGGCGTTTTCAGACCGACGACTCTTAGTCAAAACATTTTCAAAATCGAAGATTCCTTCCAAATCGAAAAAGGCTTCACTTCAGTCTCCTGTTCAAGGCCCTATGCCTAAGAAAAAGATGCTCAAGATGGCTGAAGATCTGATTTCTCTTATCAGGGCTTCCCAGCCTCCTCCTGACAAAAGGCCCCCAGACTAGAGGAAGAATCTGCTTCCTCTGAACAACTGTCCATTTCTTCGGATTCCTCTGAAGACCAAGACTATTCCTTCTCTCCTTATGAAGATTATGATGCTGAGAACTCTATTCCCTCAGCTTCCCCTCCAGATTACTCTTTTGGGGAAACTTTACACACTATGAGGGAACATTTCCACTGGGAAGGTCAGGATTACTCTGATTCCAAGAAAAGTCTCAGAGTTTCTTTTACTCCCCCAGCACAGACCTCTAGCCATCCCTCCTGTTTTGGACATTGTGGATGTTTATTTAGAATCCAGTTTCAACCCTGACTCTCTGCCTCCTGCCCCGGCCAAGCCTGACAGATACAGAGTACATGAAACCAAGACTAGTAAAAAGAAAACAAACGGGTAGTCTAAAAAGTCCTTGCAGTCACGGTAAAATTGTGCTGAACGTAAGTTTTATTTTTAAATCCACAAACGTTTTCGTTGCTGTTTAACAGCAACTTCATCAGAAAAAACTAATTAGTTAAAACGCCCTTCTTTTAAACATTGAATGGCGCCAAAACAGTTCATTAAAAAGTCATAATGACTTCAATTAAGTTAAAATTCCTTCGCATTTGACAGTTGAGGTATACAAAGTTTTAAAACACATTTCTACATTAATCCCTGAAAATCATTTTAAATAAATAAAAATATAAATAAAACATTTGCAAGATGTTAATGCATATACTTTGACTGTTTAAATTTCAAACACATTATATGTTAAAACATGAGCATATAAACCCAGTAATGCTATTATTAGGTAAAGTAGCCTAATGATAATCAAGTTTTTTTATATAATTTTCCTATTGTGTTTTTTGAAAAACATGTCACATAGGTTACTATCCATATTAATGTGACCCATGGACCATAAAATTAAAATTGACATTGATGCTCATATTTACATTTCCCTTTTCATAAAGGTCAATAAGAATGTTGTTAAACTGTTTATCTTAAAGGAAATAGTTTAAAAAATATTTTTGATTGTCATTTGATTTTACTATTACACCAGTAAAAGATTTTTTTTACCTCTGGGAACTTTTTAATTTCAACACGCAGGTTGTTACAGTTCTCATTTAATCCAGGTCTAGAGAACGCGTCTAGGGTGAGTTGCCACTCGAGTTTTCTGACTTCTAGTTTTAAAGCAACAGGACCTCCTCTTACATCTACAGGAATGTGGTCAATAACTAAAAAATGAAAACTGTGACCTGGGAAGAAGGTTATATGTTTAGCCAATGCGTTATCTTCTTTATTTTTCCTTATGGCATATATATGCTCATACAGTCTTTCTCGTAGTTTTCGGTCAGTCTTTCCTACGTAGAAGGCTGGACAGCAGTCGCAAATAGCTAAGTACACTATGGACTTTGACTCTCAATTAAATTTAAAATTAATATGGTATTTCTTGTCTCTAATAGTAAAAGTTAGCAGATTTTACATAGTTACACCATTTACATGTGCCACACGGAAATGTTCCTTTTAGTCTTGAAAAAAAAAAGGGTTGTGTCTCCTTTCTAATAGCATCTTAAGGTTATTCCCTTTCTTATAAACAAATATAGGGAAAGCACCAAGATATTCTTCATCTCACATTGCTGCAGTCCTTACACTTGGGTAGTCCACTGTCCTCGGTCGGCCCGACACAAATGGTATTATTTATTTAGCCTTATGTAAAATATGTGAAGCATTTTATGTTGGAAAATCCGAAAGAAAATTAAAAATAAGGATTTACGAGCATTACTATGAAATGAGAACAAATAACTCTAAGAATGCTCTATATAGACATAAAATACATTTACAAATACGTTTCATTACAACTTTTAATATGGATTCTGAGCAAATGAGATCTACCTTGGTTAAGAACTGGCAATTCATTAAAAGTAACCTCAAATTGGAAGAAAAAAGTACAGTTTTGTACCTACCATAAATGTAGATGTTCGAAGATCCACATTGCTGCAGTCCTTACACTTGGGTAGTCCACTGTCCTCGGTCGGCCCGAATATCAAAGTATAAGGCTGACGTCGGTCAAGGCGCATTTGACTGACATCAGGACGCCAGGGTACAAATGCGCATGACCGACGTCATATCCTCAGTCTTTTTTGCCGCATGGTCCGATGCAGAAGCAGCATTGCAAGTGCCGGTTGGCGTTCTGAGATTTTTCGATTTCGAAGTTTCAGACCGAGTTCAAAGTTGGCTAAGTACCCCGTTGGAGAATATTTTAGTTTTTTCTTGCCTCAGTAATTTACCGGATGTCAGAAAAAGTCAATAATTGCATTTCTTGTGGGAAACAGGTACCGCATAGAGATTATCATACTTTGTGTATTCCTTGCTTAGGGCCTGAGCACGACGTTGTTGGCTGTCGCTCTTGTGCTAGATTTAATAAACGCACTATAAAGAGAAGGTTGGATTGTGCAAGGTTAGTCTTTGGGAAGCGGTGCAATTATAAAATGCCGTCGGATGCTCCGACGCCCGCTTCTTCAAAGAAGCGCAAGGACAAAGCAGTTAAGCCTAGGCTAGAAGAACCGTCTGTACCAGACGCCGGTTCTTTAGAGGTGTCAGTGGAGCCGGTGGTTCCACCGGAGGTTTCTTTGTGTTCCCAGGGTGAGACTTTATTACTGCAAGATGTGGCCTCTCAGGAGGCAAGTCAGGCTGAGGGGGCTTCTCAGGTTACTATACTCCCCTCCCTTCCTAGGGTGGCTAGGCCCTCTCCTTCTGTTTCAAAGGCTTCTCCCAGGGGCAGGCCAGGTTTAGCTTCAGTTGGTGTTACCCCTAGCTCTTCAGGAACTGTGCCCAGGAAGCATATGCTTAAAATGGCAGAAGATTTGATTACTTTGATTAGGGGTTCTATGCCCCCTCCTGATAAGAGACCTAGGATGGAGCCTGAGCTGGGGGGTTTTGAGCAGGCTTCAGATGTTTCAGAGTCTTCGGCTGAAGACTTGCAGGAGTACTCTCCTTATTCTGATTCTGATGTGGATGATTCTACTCCTTCTGCTTCTCCTCCTGAGGATTTTTCTTTTTCAGAAACTCTTCATTCCATGAGGGAGCATTTTAAGTGGGAAGGTCAGGACTTCTCTGATTCCAGGAAAAGGCTTAGGGAATTTTTGTTTTTACCCCAGCATAGGCCTTTGGCTATACCTCCAGTTTTGGATGTAGTGGGAGATGTTTTTTCAGAGGCTTCTCTTAATCCTGATTCTTTGCCTCCTGCTCCTGTTAAGCCGGATAGGTATTACAGGGTGCCTGAAGCTCATAAGTATCTTTTTAAGAGTCCTAGGGCAGACCCAGAAACTGTTAGCCAGGGGCCTAAAGGTGTTAAGGCTTCTGTTGTAAAGAATCCGGTTCCTGCAGACAAAGAGGCTAGGGCCTTGGATAGATGGGGAAAGAAAGTTTATACTACTTCCACTCTTGCTATGAGGGCTTTGAATTGCCAGTTTCACATGTTGAAATACCAAAACTATCTCCTTTCACAATTGAAGTCTAAGGTTGATGCTCTGGCAGTAGGTATTGATTGTAAAGAGTTGCAAGATTTAGTACATGTTTCTGAACAGGTGGGTAAGCATTCTTTGCAATGTGGTTTTGATGCTGTACAGGCCTCGTCTAGGGTGGCTGCCACTGGGTCAGTTCTTCGCAGGCACACCTGGCTAAGGGATCAGAATTTGTCTGAACATGTTAAAACAAGGATTTTAGATGCTCCTTTACAATCTGACGTGTTGTTTGGTCCTCCTGTCGAGGCAGTTTTGAAGAAAATGGAAGACAAGGCTAAGTCTATGCAGACTGTTAAAGATTTTTTGCAGGTCCAACCTCCAACGTTTAGTAGAAATTGGCCTACTAAGGGGTGGACGTATCCTTCTTATGATTCCCAGTCTAGGGGTAGATCTAGACGTGGTAGGGGCAGAGCTCAGGGCTCTTTCAGGCCTAGAACAGGGAGTTCTCCTGCACAGTCTTCAGGTGAGGGCAGGGGTCAGTCCTTTCGTAAACAGACCCAATGACCTACCTTTTCAGCTGCCAGAGCCTTCTCGTCTGGCAGCACCTTTGGGAGGAAGGTTGGTACTTTTCAAAGAAAATTGGAGTTTAATTACCCAGGACAGATGGGTATTGGATATCATACACCACGGTTACAGGTTTTATTTCCATACCTTGCCTCCTTTCAAAGGCATGCCAGACGTTCCTCCTCAACAAAGAATAGAGGCTCACAAGCAAGTTTCTCTGTTACTCCAAATAGGGGCCATACAGCCGGTCCCTATGCCAGAAATGGGCCTAGGATTTTATTCTCGCCTGTTCCTAGTACCAAAGAAGGGGAACACGTGGAGACCAATTTTGGATTTATCTACCCTCAACACTTATCTGGACATTCCCAAGTTCAAAATGTTGACGTTACAGCAGCTTTTACCTCTGCTGGGCAAAGATCATTGGATGGTAACTTTGGATCTCAAGGAGGCTTACCTTCATGTTCCTATCAGACTAAGTTGCAGGAAATATCTGCGTTTTCGAGCTGGGACTTCTCACTATCAGTTCTCTGCATTGCCCTTTGGCTTATCTACTGCCCAGAGTGTTCACGAAGGTTCTGGCTCCAGTGATAGCTTTCTTCAGGCTAAAAGGAATACAGATCTATCCTTATTTGGACGACTGCCTGATTCTGGCTCAAGGAAGGGAAGAGCTTCTTCATCATTTGGAGTATGTGATAGCAGTGCTAAGATGCCTGGGGTATTCTGTGAACGAAATAAAGTCCAGTCTAGTACCCTCTCAGGACATGTGCTTTCTGGGTGTGAGACTGAATACAGCATCCCTGATGGCCTTTTTAACCCCGGACAAACAAAAGAGTCTATCCCTTTACTTCCATCAGCTATCTCATCAGTCCGGGCTGACTGCAAGGACAGTCCTTCAAGCCTTAGGGTTCATGGCATCTTGTATTCTGGTGCTTCCCAATGCCAAACTGCATATGAGGAAGCTGCAATGGTATCTCAAAAATGTATGGACACAGCACTGCCAGGATCTAGACACTGTCATTCCAATAATACCTTGCATTCAAATGGAATTTTTGTGGTGGGCTCAGGAATGTCACCTAAACAAGGGACTCTCTGTGACCCGGCCAGAGGCGAGTCAGATTTTAACGACAGATGCCTCAGACAAAGCTTGGGGAGCTCATCTAAATGGAAAGTGGATACAAGACAAGTGGCCTGCCAGACTACAACATCTACATATCAACCTGAAGGAGATGTTAGCAGTCCAGTTTGCATTAATAGCTTTCAAGGATTTACTTCTTCCAGGGCAGGTGTTGATTCTAACAGACAACACAACTGTCATGTGGTACATCAACAAGCAGGGGAACGATTCTTATCCTCTATGCAGGCAAGCAATGATTTTGTGGGAGACTGCCCTCAGTTTACAGCTCAATCTTCAGGCAAGGTTTCTGCCAGGAGCACAGAACTCCTTAGCAGATGTGTTGAGCAGACAAATTATGGATCCCCACGAGTGGAAATTGGATCCTCATGTATTTCAGAAATTGACAGTGTCATGGGGAACTCCAGACATAGATCTGTTCGCTTCTCCACTAAACCATCAGCTGCCAAAGTTTTGCACAAAAAGGTTTCATCCCACAGCTTGGAAAGTGGATGCTCTTTCTTTCAATTGGAGCAATCTTCATGTGTATGCCTTTCCTCCTCTGCCTCTCCTCCCAAAGGTACTTCTAAAGGTCAGACAGGACAAGCCAAGGATGATTTTAATAGCTCCAGATTGGCCTCGACAGCACTGGTACCCATTACTGAGAAGTCTGGTACGGAAGCCTCCATGGCCTTTGCCTTCGATTCCACACCTGTTGTCACAGGAGGACAGCCATTTGCTGAATGTCAAACTTCACTCTCTTCACCTAACAGCCTGGCATATTCTGTTTTGAACCATAGAGGGTCTCAACTTCCACAACAAGTTTTGAATGTGATTTTGGAAGCTAGAAGGCCTAGTACAAGGAAAGTGTACGCAGATAAATGGAAGAGATTTTTATTTTGGAGTGCAGCAAAAGATTTTGATGTTTCTGAGCCTAATTTGAGTGTGGCTCTTCAATATCTTACTGAGTTACTGGACAAAGGTTTGTCTTTCTCTTCTATTAAGGTTCATGCTGCAGCAATTTCGGCTCACTATGATTGGGACCCACCATTGTTTTCTCATCCTTTGTTCAAGCAATTTCTTAGAGGGGCAAAGAATATAAGACCCCCACGAAGAGCTCCTACTCCTGCTTGGGATCTCAATTTTGTGTTGGAGAAACTCACTCTACAACCTTTTGAGCCTGCAGCTACTTCTGAGTTGAAATATTTATCATGGAAGACTGCTTTTTTGTTGGCAATTACCTCTGCAAGAAGGGTTTCTGAATTGCAGGCCCTTATGGCGGTAGAGCCTTTCTTGATTTTCCATAAGGATAGGGTATCATTACGTACTAATCCTTCCTTTATGCCTAAGGTGGTTTCTAGTGTGGCATTAAACCAAACTATTCATTTGCCTACTTTTATGCAAATCCCCAAAATAAAGGGGAAAAGATTTTGCACACTTTAGATGTACACAGGCAGTTGCGTTATTATTTGGACAGAACTAAAGGGTTCAGGCAGTCTCAGCAGTTGTTTGTTTCTTTTGCTTTGAGTTCTCAGGGCAAGCCTGTGTCAAAACAAACTATTTCTAAGTGGATTGGGTTTTGCATTGCTTTCTGTTATTCCCATCATGGCAAGGAGATTCCAGCTGGGATTAGGCCTCATTCCACTAGGGCTACTGCCACTTCAACAGCTTTTTGAGGGAGTGGCAACCAAGGATATTTTGGAGGCAGCTACTTGGAGTTCAGTGCATACTTTCTCTAGGCATTATCACCTGCCACTTTACTCTAAATCCAGGGCTGGTTTTGCCACTGCTGTTTTGCAGGGCATTTTGGCAGCTCCTGCTTCCTTGTAGTTAGCCATCCTCCCTTACCTCTGCTTTGGGATTCTACCCAAGTGTAAGGACTGCAGCAATGTGAGATGAAGAACATAGTACAGTTTTGTACCTACCATAAATGTAGATGTTCGAAGATCCACATTGCTGCAGTCCAATTTACCCTCCCTCCTTCCCCTCTGCAGTTAGAGGTGGTTGTGTGGGTTGGTTTGTACATATTGTGTATATTGTATATGTTGTACATATAGTTAGTGCAAGGGTGGTTGGTGGATGGTTTGCTGTCTTTTGGTTTTGACCTTTATTTTTAGGGTCTTCTGACATCTGGGGCAAGAAAAGACTGAGGATATGACGTCGGTCATGCGCATTTGTACCCTGACGTCCTGATGTCAGTCAAATGCGCCTTGACCGACGTCAGCCTTATACTTTGATATTCGGGCGGACCGAGGACAGTGGACTACCCAAGTGTAAGGACTGCAGCAATGTGGATCTTCGAACATCTACATTTATGGTAGGTACAAAACTGTACTTTTTTCTTCCAATTTGAGGTTACTTTTAATGAATTGCCAGTTCTTAACCAAGGTAGATCTCATTTGCTCAGAATCCATATTAAAAGTTGTAATGAAACGTATTTGTAAATGTATTTTATGTCTATATAGAGCATTCTTAGAGTTATTTGTTCTCATTTCATAGTAATGCTCGTAAATCCTTCTTTTTAATTTTCTTTCGGATTTTCCAACATAAAATGCTTCACATATTTTACATAAGGCTAAATAAATAATACCATTTGTGTCACAATTTGCAAAGTACTCGCTCTCTATTAGAATGTCCCTACTTTTGATGTAGATGGTGTTAGATGTACATATATACGTACACTGTGAGCACCTCCCACATTTGAAAGTGCCCACTTTCGTTCTCTTAGTCCTTGTCTGTCCTTTCTGACCTTCTAATATAGTTTTTAAATTTCTACCTCTACGGTATGTGTATTTCAGTGGTTCATTAAAGAGAAGACTCATTTTTAAATATACTTATGAATTCTTAATAACATCAATTGTTTTAGATTTTTTTGTAACAAAAATATTTGTACAGTGTGCATAATATATATTTATATTTTAAATTAAATATTTGAATATTTATTGTTCTCAATTTTGCATATTTGTAAGTAGATTTTTATGATAAACTAATGAATTTATGAAGGGAGTCACTTCTAAGTATGTAAATGTAAAATGTTATATAGGTAAATCCTGCATTTTTAAATTACAGATTTTGTAGACAAAAGCCTAGGTTTTTAAATGTTAAACTTTGGCCAGTAGATGTCACTAAAGTACTATGAATTTAAACATTGATGTTCATATTGTTGAGATTTGAATTAAATTAATTATATTTTTAAATTGTAATATATAAGTTTTTTATAGAATTAGTATGTGTTAGGAGGATGTTTCTTGTCCAACTTATATCGTATTAATTATGAAGTTAGTTTGTATGTAATGTCTAGTCATAAGCTTAGCAAACTGTTTAGTTATCAAATATGAGTGTTGGCTTGAAGGAGTTAATTTTGTTTAATTATTTTATTGCATGATTGTTAATTAGTGAAGGCAATATTTAAGAACAAGTGCCTGAGGGCTTTTTTGTTGTCTGATGAAGTGAGGTGGAAACGAAAACGTACTGTGGAGTATCTCAAGCGTTTATGTTTTACTTGTTGCATTATTAAATATTCGAACCTTCAACTGCAGCTTTATTTCCTCATAGTGCTGTTACAGTGGTATTGTTTTTTTTGGCACTAAATTCCATTTGTTGGTGTTTGTAAAATACCTACATGTTACAAGAAATGGGATAAGCAACTAAACTGCTACAGGAATAAGCTTATATTTAGGCAAGAAAGGAAAGTTCTATCCCTTGTACTGACCGTGGGTTTGTGCCGGCCTGTAAAATCTGATACGTGTCCCGAAAATGCCCCACTATGGCCATATGAAAAGATGGCAACCCTATGCACAGCCAAATCAGGACATTAAACTTGGCAGTATGGCGGATAATGTAGTCGCACAAAAAACACCCCTCAGTAAAGCTGTGATGATTGTCATTCTGGAAGCCAGAAGGCCTAGTACTAGAAAGTCTTATGCTGGAAAATGGAAGAGATTCTGTGCTTGGAACCAGGCACAAGGAACTGATACAACTGTCCCAAACATTCCTCAGATTTTGCAATACTTAACTGAGATGCTGGACAAAGGCCTATCGTTTTCATCAATTAAAATTCATGCCTCTGCCATTTCGGCTCATTTCAATACAGAGCCACCACTTTTTTCTCACCCTTTTTATTAAAGCAGTACCTCAGCGGGGCCAAAAGTTTAAGGCCTCCAAGGAGATTACCAATACCTGCATGGGACCTCAACTATGTCTTGGAAAACTCACCCTGCCTCCTTTTGAGCCAGCTGCTACTGCTGATGTAAAGTTTTTATCTTAGAAAACAGCTCTGCTCCTAGCAATTACTTCAGCAAGACGAGTTTCACAGCTACAGGCACTCATGGCTGTGGAACCTTTTATCATTTTTCATCCAGACAGGGTCTCCCTGAGGACAAATCCAACATTTATGCCTAAAGTGGTGTCCAGTGTGGCTCTAAACCAAACTATTCATCTGCCAACTTTTTACCTAAAACCACAGAACAAGGGGGAGCGAATTCTGCATTCTTTGGATGTACACAGACGGCTTAGATTCTACTTGGACAGAACCAAAGTTTTCAGGAAGACAGAGCAATTACTAGCGGCATATGCTGCAGGATCACAAGGAAAGGCTATCTCAAAGTAGACTATTTCTGAGTGGTTAGGCCACTGCATTCGTTTCTGCTACTTACACCATAGCAAGCCAGTGCCTAAGGGCATTAGACCGCATTCCACCAGAGCTGCAGCCACTTCAGCAGCCTTTCTCTGGGGAGTACCAACCAGGGACATTTTAGAGGCAGCTATTTGGAGTTCAGTGCACACGTTTACAAAGCATTATCATCTGCCACTCTACTCTTAAATCCAGGGCAGGCTTTGCCACTGCAGTTCTGCAGGGCCTCATGGCTGCTCCTACTGCTGTCTAGCTCCAGCTTCCCAACCATAGCTTTGGGTCTCAACCCAAATGTAATGACTGCAACAGTGAAACACGAAGAACATAGTACAGTTGTGTACACTTACTATAAATGTAGATGTTCGAGTGTATTCACTGTTGCAGTCCAGGTTACCCACCTGCCATCCCCCCTTTTTTCTATGCATCTTATCTTTCCTTCTCTGATTTATACAACCTATATGGTGTATTTGCTTCTAGATGAAGGTAAAATTTTATTGCTGCATTTATATATATATATATATATATATATATATATATATATATATATATATATATATATATATATATGTATATGTATATGTATGTATATGTATATATATATGTATTTATATGTATATATGTATATATAAAGTTTGGCTACCCTGTTGGGGGCACCTGACATCTGGGGCAAGAAAAACTGAAGAAAATGGCGTCTGCTGCTTATTTTATACCCCTGATGACCTGACGTCATGAAAGGGGTGACGGCAGCCGACACAGGACCCAAGACTTTGGAATTCAGGCCGGCTGAGGGCAACCTGCCAGCAGGATAACCCAAATGTAATGACTGCAGCAGTGAATACACTCGAACATCTACATTTATGGTAAGTGTACACAACTGTACTTACGTTTTAAAAAGAAATTATGATTTTACAGTATCGCCGATAAGTCTAGGTTCAAGAAGTAAACTTCCTGTGGGCATAAGATCCCCAACTCTGATGCCCACTGGGAGTGCGTTTATTGTCTAGGCTCAGCACACGTGGACACCTGCTCCATTTGTGCGGCTCTTAATGCCAGGACTATAAGCAACAGGAGAAACAAGCTTATAAAAGGCCTCCTACTGACTTTTGCTCTTTCTGCTGGTGGTACTTCAGGGGCTCAAACCCCCTCTCATAAATCAGAGGAGTTTAGGAAGCACTGAAAACGCTCCCCTTTGTGATTTCTTCAATCCGCATCTTCCTGTGAGCCTCCTAAGAATGTTGCAGAGAGTTCAGATCCGAAGTCTACTGTTGCCAAGTCTCCTCTGTGCCATACTCCAACGTTTTCCCTGGAACAGGTATCCCTGAGGTAGAGATCTCCTTTTCTTCAGGAGCCACCTAAAATGTCTTCCATGCCACCATCAACTTTTTCCTCCGTTAGGTCTACTCAGTGTCTTTCCAAGTCAGAGATGGATAGGATGATGAAAAAATTCCTCGGAACACAGATGGAAATGGGGTCTTGTTGATTCAGTCTCCCATCGGATCCATAACCCTTAAATCTACTTTCCATCCTGTTGCTCGTCCTCCAGTCTGACCTGCCATTTTCAGGCCCTTGGTTCCAAGATCCCCAAGAGTTTGAACTGTCTGATCCAAAGATTCTTCTGTCTTCTCTGGCAAGTTCCTTGGTCCAGTTGGCTCCTACCCCTTTGGAGCATGATAGTTCTCAGAGCGGAAGTGTTGGCATTGAATATGGGGGTTGACTTCAACTCTGAAGCTTTTGGAGCTGTTGCTTCCCCTCTGGGAATCGGTATTGGACAGCTTGGCTCCATCCCCCCTTGGAGTGGAGAATCGGAGAGGGCCTTGGATCATCTACTGCAAGAGTTTGGCTCTGGTCAGAATGTCCTCTGTTTCTCCTGGTCCTTCTGCCTTTGAGGTGGTGGGAAGAGGGTTTTCTTTCACCCCAGAGCAGTTTTTACTCTTGCAACTTCTGATCCATTTCCTGTTCCTTTAAGTCTTCTTTCTGAGTCTACTCATCCTACACCTCGGGGACAGCCAGCCCAGATGAGCTTATAGGCAGTTCCCGTCAGGGAACTCCCCACTTCTTCCAACAACTCTCTAGTACCCCACTGAGGATGTTCCTTGGAAAAGCTCATGCAAGAGGAGGCACTTGAATTCCCCACAGGAATCCCTCTCAGAAGGCACAATTTTGAAGAAGGGGAAGGCTCCTCTAGATATGCACTTGAGGATGTCTTGTTTTGGAGACATTTTCGAGATCCTTTGCCAGAAAGGTGGTTGGTCTTCCCAAACTGCTTCCCAAGAGGAATCTGTCCTTGGAAGCATTCAGGTTTGGGACATCTACGTTTTGGGTTATCCCGCTGCAGATGAGCTTATAGAGGTCATCTCCTGCAGGGCATGGAAGGATCTGGACTTCAGGGAACCAGTTCCTAAACACCCAGACAAAATTTTGAGCACTCCCCCTTCCTAATAGAAAACACTGGACTAAGGGAATCCCTGTAGATGCCGTGGTTGTTGCAGCGGCTACTAAAAATTAGCTGGCTGAACAGAGCTCCCCTGTCAATCCCCTAGTAAGGAGTCTAGGGCATTGGACAGTTTGGGAGGCAAGTCTGTGCTTCAGCATCCTTTGCCTTATTGTATTACCTGGCACATTTCACTAGGTTACAGACTAACTTAGTTAAGGAACTCTAACTCTACCTCTGGGTCCATGTCTACAGAGGAACAAAAGTCTTTTTCCTTAGAACTGCCCACCCTTCAATCCATTGCTAACATATCCATGAGGTTAATCTCGCGCTGTTGAAGGTTCCTCACAGACAGCCAGTTCAGGCATAGCCTGGATGCAGTTGTGTGATTTTTGTGGAGTCCTTCAAGGCGCGATTCATCAACACTCCTTTTGATGGATGGTTTTTATTTGGCCAACCATTAAAGATGCTTTCCTGCAGTGAAAAAGATGGAAAGAACTCGTCTGCCATGGAAATCCTCTTTTCTACCATGGAAACCTTTTCCTAGGAATCTATGCACTGGTAAAAAGTTATAGTTCCTGGAAATCTCAAGGACCTTTCCAAGAGTCCCGAGTTTTTTCCCCCAGAGGCAGAGGGGGAAGTCACTACAACAGAAGGCAGCGCTCACGAGGCAGAGGGGTTCCACAGAATCAAGCGTCTCAAGATTCCTTCTTGGGCATATCCTTTTCAGTGCTTCTGAAAGGTTTCCCAACTGTCCCCTTGCTGGAGCTATCCCCTTTCTCATGTCCAGCCCATGTTCATACAGGCGTTCCCTGAATTTTCTTTGTCTTTCCCACATAAAAATGTTCACACCTTAGGCACTTGCCCAAATAAATGATCCCTGTGGTGTTCCAATTACACTGTGACTTGGACCCGAAAACCCGATGATTCACCTCTATCCGGTCTCCTCCCTACACCATCTTACATTGTGGGCAGTTACCACACCTATAGGTGCCCCATTATTTGTTTGTAAAGTTAGGCCCATAGTCAATAGTGGGATGTTCAAAATAATTTTTCAGTGATTTTGATGAAGTTTTATACGAAAGCGCTAAATCCTTGATTATTTTGTGCAGTAAATTTATTCATTCTACAGTGTTGTTTAGTTTGCCTTCCTGGGTTGTGCTGCTGCCTGTCTAATCGAGTTAGTGTTCCTTGTGGTTTTCTTGAGGTTCAGAAGCTCAGAACCATCCCAATGTGTCATGAGTGGTCTGTCCGTCACTGGCATACATGGTCACCACATATGCGTCAACTGTGCTGCAAATCTATTCACCTCTCCCATCAACAACAAATGCAGCAGGTTCTTTGCCCTAATTCCCCTCAAACATTCACAGAGAGATGCTCTAGTCCACGTTTGGCCCTCCATTCTACTTTTTATGCTTACCCTTCCTTTGCCTGTAATCCCCAAATTTCTTCAGAAAGCACTCAGCTTGAAGAGCAAAGTAATCCACATTGCCCCCTTATTGGCCTCTGCAGGTGTGGTTTTCCTTCCTTTGGTCTCACCTAGTATGTCCTCCATTGACACTGTAGCCCAGTCCAGACCTCCTGTCACACTCATCAGGGATGAGTCATCCAGATATTACAGGCCTCAAATTGCCTGCTGGTTTCTCCAATTCCAGTGAAAGCTAGACAATCCAGGCTTTCATCCCCAGTATGCCATATTCTTTTTTCATTCCACAAACCTTCGACTAGGAAGATTTATAAGAGCAAATGGAAGTTTTTCTTTTGGGCTCATCAGAGGCAGTTGGATCCTTTCACGGCTCCTCTTCTGGCTGTCTTAGATTTCCTGGACTCCCATTTTTCAAAGTAAGGAAGCTCCTCCACCATCAGAGTTCAGGTAGCAGCCATCTCCGACTACCATATCTGAGATGATGCTTCTCCTTTAGCTTCATCTAATTTGTGTAAGGCCTTTCTAAAAGGCACTTTTTACTTAAACCTCCAATTCGGGATCCCACTCCACCTTGGGACCTGACTTTGGTATTACAGACTTTGGTACATTCACTTTTTAAACCCTCAGCTAAAGTAGACCTTAAGTTTCTGTCTTGGAAAATAGTCTTTTTGATAGCTATCAATTCAGCAAGACAAGTATCTGAACTCCAGGCACCCTCTTCGAAACAACCATGTTTGATTTTTAACAAGGATAGAGTTACCTTGCGCACTAATCCTCCTCTTAAACGAAAGTTGCCTCTGAAACATCAATCAGGTGATCAGTTTACCAGTTTTCTTTCCCAAATTTGATAAGAGAATATACCCTTCATCTTTTAGATGTTCATAGGCAGCTTTTCTTTTATCTTCGCAGGACTAAGGAATTTAGGAAAACCAATAAATTGAACTGAATTAGTTAACTTAATTTGATCAGCAAACTGTGGGTATCGGATCAGACCTCGGATCTGAGCCAGCAGCTTTCCAAGCTAAAAGATCCAATCTCTCAGCTCCTCCCTTTTACCCATAATACCCTACTACCTCCCTCCAGTCCTTGGATCTAGTTTGCCGCAGCTTCTGACAGCTTAAGTGACGAGCTCTTGGCGTTGGTGAGAGTATCTAAAACTATTTTAAAACTCTTTCTTAAAGTTTTTTTCATGTGTGAGAGTGTAGTAAGCCCTTAGTTTTCTGTATCTGTAATTTTCGGATTTTTTTTGTGGTAAATTGTGTAGAGTTTTAGTTTTTTCCCTCCCCTTTCTTGTGTGTGTGGGCGTGTTTCAACGTGCGATGGCTGAAGGGACCTAAGGCCATTTTTTCTAAATGCACTGAGGTGTGGTTATAAGCTGTCCCCAGTGGATGGCCACACTCAGTGCATTCTCTGCCTGGGGGTGGCCCACTTGTCTTCGGGCTACCAAGTGTGCGCAGCCTTTAACCCCCGGGCTGTGAGGGATAGGAGGAATAAGTTAATCCTGGCGGGACTCTTGCCCGCGGATTCTTCTTCCTCCTCTCCCTCAGCGGCACCAGCCGCGGCTGTCCAACCTTCAGCTCCCCCTCCCCTGGCAGGGACTCAACCTCCCTTTGTGTCCCAGGGAGAGGGGGACTCTTCTAGCAAAGGGAGAAGGCATAGGGAGAAGGACCGGCATAAGAGCCACAAGCGGCGGGCAGAGTCTCACCCCTCTGCTTCGCCTGCTAAATTAGTTAGCTCTCTCAGGAGGGTCTCCAGTTCTTCCCCCTCTCGGCCCCATACTCCCCGCTTTTCTCCGGAGCCAGAGGAGGAGTCCCCGTCTCTCTCGAGGTCGTCTAAGCGGCCTTCCTGGCCCGCCTCAACGACCTCTTCAAAGTCTATTCGAAGTATGTCTGACGCTGATATGGACCGGATGATGTGTCTATTCCTGCAGGCTCAAATGCAGATGGGGGTGCTTGTGTCCCCCCCCCCCCTCCAGTGGGGAGCTTGGCCCCATTCTTTGCCCCAGTTGCTCCTTCTCCGATTCACTATCGGGTTTTGGAGTCTTTGGATCCGAGCTGTCTCGGATCCGGGGAGTCTGCGCCGACAGTGGTGGCTACTTCGCAGACTGTACCCTCCAGCTTGTCAAATCCGACATCTCTGGGCCGAGAGCCGAGCTTTGGATCCGCAGGGGCCAGTGTGTCTTCGGCTCTGTTTCGGTCGGAGCACACTACCCTTTCGGATCTGATCGCGTCGGCTCCGACTCCGGTACGCACGTCGGAGCAGAGGGGGCTATTCTCTGAGCCAGAGGAGAGTGGCTCACCCTCAGCTTTTGACGTGGTGGAGAGGATGCTGTCGAGGAGTTCCAGGTCCCCCGGTCTGGGCTGCGGATCCACCCCTCACTCCCTCGCATTTGGGCCTGTTGTCCATCGTCCGGCCCCAGGGACAGCCTGCACCGACGCTCCAGTTGGTTCCCATAGGGGAACAGGACCCCATTGGTGAGGCCTCCTCGGACAGTCCCGCCGAGGAGGTCCCTCACAAACGAAAGTGCAAGAGGAGGCACTTGGACTCCCCTGAGACCCTCATGGAGGACACGGACTTAGGGGAAGGTTCCCCAAGGTCACCCCCTGAAGACATCTCCTTTGGGGACATTATGGAAATGCGTATTAGAGGGGGTGGTCAGCCCAAAAACCTTCCTCGGATGAGTCTGTTTCTGGAGGCATTTGACGCAGGCCCATCTACCTCTTGGGTGTCCCCCCGGCTGATCCCCTGGTAGACTTGATTACTAGCAGGGCTTGAAGGAGCCGGCCACCGTGGAACCAATCCCTAGAAGACCGGACAAGATTCGTAGTCCTCCCCCTGACAAACAGGCATGGAATAAAGTGTCCCCAGTAGATGCCATGGTGGTGGTGGCTGCCACTAAGAAGGAACTAGCAAAAAAAAGTTCTTCGATCCATCCTCCTGACAAGGAGTCTCGGTCTATGGACCGTATTGGAAAGTGGATGTTTGCTTCAGCCCCCTTTTCTATAAGGGCGCTTAATTATCTGGCACACGTCATTAGACTCCAGCGGGATCTGATAAAAGAATATGCTGGAGCTCCCCCAGAGTCCATGGCGGCCGAGAATAAATGGACTTTCTCAGCTCGCATGGCCACTCTAAAGACAATTTCTAACACTTCCATGCGGCTTCTATCCCATGCCATGGAGGGAGCGGCTAGAGCCAGCGGGGCAGGGGTCGCCTTACGGCACCACGCCTGGCTTCACCTTTGCGGAACCCTTCAAGGCGTCCTTCACTAATGCTCCCTTTGACAGTTCTACGCTATTTGGCAAAACCGTCCATGACACGCTGCTCCAGAGCGAGAAAGACTAGAAGACGCTGTCTGCCGTCTGGATCCGCTTCTCGAATCCTCAAAGGTCCTCTTCAAGGAACCAGAGAGGACAAAAGAAGATGTGGTTCTCGGAGGTCCCAGCAGTCCCGTCCCACTCCGGACACGTCGTCCTTCAGAGGCAGACGAGGACAAGGTGGACGCTGGCCCAGATGCAGAGGGGGGCCGAAGAATTTCGGGTCCAGAGAACCCTTCTCGGACCGATCCGCGCAGCAGCCCTGAGGGCTTGCCCGGCTGTCTCTCTAGAGGCAATCGGGGGGGGGGGGGTTTCGGAGCACCTACGAAGATGCAAGTCCATTACACAGATCGTTGGGTGCTCCGAATAATATCCAGAGGCTACACTATCCCCTTTCTGAATCTTCCCCCATGAACAAAGTGCCTTCCCGATGTCCCACCCAATCAGAGGGAGGCTGCGGCTTCAGAAATAAAGAAGTTGCTAGAAAAAAGGGCCATCCAGCACGTCCCCCCAGAGCAATCCGGGTTAGGCAATTACTCCAGGTTCTTTTTGGTGCCAAAAAAGAAGGGGGGACTTAAGGCCAATTCTCGACCTGTCAACTCTAAACCTGTTCATTGCCAAAGAGAAATCGGATGGTCACTCTGCAATCTATTTTCCCTCTTCTACAGGAGAAAGACTGGATGTGCTCCATAGACCTCAAGGATGTGTACTACCACATTCTCATGGACAGACTGTCCAGAAGGTTTCTCCGCTTTCGGCTAGGAGCCAGTCATTTTCAGTTCAGGTTCTCCCGTTCGGCCTCACCACAGCCCCCAGGGTGTTCACCAAGGTCATGGCAGTTGTAGCAGCCCACCTGAGACTTCAGGGAATTCACATCTTTCCGTACCTAGACTGGCTCCTCACTGCCCCCACCAGGCATCTGCTCTGCTCCGCCAGGGATTATTCCTTATCCTTGGCCCAGCATGTAGGCATTGCCATAAATTTTCAGAAGTCGTCTCTTCATCTTGTGCAAGTTCTGGATTTCATAGGGGCCAGGATAAATATGCTCCAGTCCAAAGCCTTCCTGACAGCGGATAGGTTGCGCAACTTGTCACTCCATGTAATAGCGCTCCTACAGTCCCCAGCCCCACTTGCAGAATTGGTCCTGAGAGCCCTAGGTTCCATGGTGGCAGCCATCAACCTTTCACCTATGGCGCGATTACACATGAGTCCTTCAATGGACTCCTCAGTTTCAATGGTCTCTCCTCCTTCACCCATTGGATTCTCCGATTCCCCTAAGCAGGGTTTGCAGGAACTCCCTAGTTTGGTGGCTCCATTCCCGAGAGCTGCGGGAAGGGAGACCGTTTGTGATGCCTCAACCCCAAGCCATGCTGACCACGGAAGCTTCTCGCCTCGGGTGGGGGGGGGGGGCATTCCATGGGCAGAACCATCCAAGGCACGTGGACCCAGTTAGAGACCGTTTGCATATCAGTGTCCTGGAGATGAGGGTGGTGCTTCTAGCGTTGCAAGCCCTTCAAGACCTTCTTCCTCTGGGGACTATTGCAATTCAGACAGACAACATGGCAGTAGTCTGGTACATCAACAAACGGAGGAACCAGATCTTACCCTCTGTCGCGAGGCTATGAGAGTTTGGGGATGGGCGATTTCCACCAACTGCTTTCTGATAGCAACGCACATTCCGGGTCGGTCCAACATTCTAGCGGACAAGCTGAGTTGCTCGATCCTCACACCTTACGAGTGGTCTCAAAACCCATCAGTAGCGAGTCAGATCTTCTTCAGATGGCGTCAACCTTGCTGCGATCTTTTCGCTTCTCCTTCAAACGCAAAATGCAGCAAGTTTTTCGCTCTGATTCCTTCAACAGGGGAGAACCCCAGAGACACTCTGGTTCATTCTTGGACCCCCGGTCTTCTTTATGCTTATCCTCCTTTTCCGCTAATGACAACATTTGTGCAGAAAGCTCATCGGTTGGGTAGCAAAATAATCCTTATAGCCCCATTCTGGCCTCGCCAGATCTGGTTCCCTTACCTGCAATCTCACAGCGTAGCTCCTCCTTGGCTCTTAGATCCCATTCCGGATCTGATCTCTCATCCTGCAGGATTACAACCTCCAAACCTGGGCGACCTCAAGCTCACTGCTTGGTTGATCCAGTTCCACTGATAGCTAGGACTCCCGGTATCTCGTCTCCCGTAAAATCTATTCTGGTGGCGGCACATAAACCTTCTACCAGGAAGATCTACAGAAGTAAATGGAAGCATTTTTCCATCTGGGCCAAACATAGGGATTTTAGACCCCTATACTGCTCCTATTCGACGGTTCTTGAATTCCTGTCCCATATTTTCTACCAAGGAGCCAATGCTTCTACAGTCAAAGTCCAAATGGCAGCCATTACCCATTTCCACATAGGGGATAACCTTGGTCCCTTAGCTTCCGCTAAGATATGCAAAGCCTTTTTGAAAGGCACCTTTCTGTTGAGACCTCCAGTCAAGAATGCAGTTCCCCCGTGGGACTTAACCTTAGTTCTTCAGGCACCGACGGGCCCACCCTTTGAACCTGCAGCTTTGGTAGAGTTAAAATTCTTATCTTGGAAAACGGCCTTCCTGACTGCAATTCAGCCAGAAGGGTATCTGAACTTCAAGCCCTTTGTATGAAACACCCGTATCTGGTCTTCCGTAAGGACAGAGTCTCTCTCAGGACTAACACTTCATTCTTGCCTAAGGTGGCCTCCAAGTCCAATGTCAACCAAACCATTAACTTGCCTGTTTTCTTCCCCAACTTTCAGAACAAAGGGGAATACAGGTTGCACTTATTGGATGTGCACAGACAATTGTGTTTTTGCTTGCACAGGACAGAGGCTACTCGGAAATCGGATCAACTCTCCGTGTCTTTTGCTAGGCCATCTTTGGGAAAGCCTATTACGAAAGTTACCTCAGCGAGATGGATATCACACTGCATCATTCACGCTTATTAAACTGCCGGCCTGAACCCTTAGGGGTTCATGCCCACTCTACCCTTTCTGTGGCTACTTCTGCAGCATTCTGGTCAAAAGTTCCTTTAGATAACATCTGCTCAGCAGCTCCTTGGTCCTCTTTTCATGCCTTCATTTCTCATTATAAGCTGGATCTGATATCCAAAGGTAGGGCAGCATTTGGCTCCGCAGTGCTCCGGAATATCCTTCCTTGAGGACCGCCCAAGGTTTTTGGTAACTGGGGACTCTGTCCCACAGGTTGCTGATCAAATGAAGATGTTATGTGATCCTATCTCACCTACATTCTGTACTGATGGGTTCGGAGCCGATCCTCGGCTCCGACTCGGCACGCTATACTATAGAGCGAAGTCTCTAATTGGCTGAGCTATTCTATATCCGAGGATGCACCACCACCAATTCCCCAGATCTCGTTTGCCGCTTACAAGCAAAGACGTGGTCTCGAGCTTGGCTGAGCTAAGTACTTTCTAAGAATTTTCTGTCAGGAATTTTCTTAAATTTAACCAAAAGCTGTTTTAACGGCTATCGCTGTGTATGATTGAGTTTTTCTGATTATTTTTGTGGTAAAATTGTCTTTCAGGGTAAGGTTTCCGTTTGAGTTAGAGGGGCCTTCCCCTCCTGCGTGAGTGAGCCTTTTTGTGCGAGTTTCGTGAGGTGGTCAAGTACCCGTTTTAGTTAGAGGGTTCTTGGCCCTCCTGTTGTGTGAAATTCTTGTTGACTTCTCTTTTACTGTAAAGTGAAATTGTTCTGGGTTAGATGCATTATTTTCCTGTGTTTTTTCTAACTGTTTGGCATTATGTGTAAAGAGCACAGACCCTCAGGGTTTAAAAAATGCACAAGATGCAGCTACAAGATGTCCATAACGGACGATCACTCCCTCTGCGTGTATTGTTTAGGACCCAAACACCTTCAGGTGTCTTGTAGCGTGTCACGCTTTTTCCTCTCGAGTCCTCCAAGAGAGGAAAAATAAATTGATACTAAAAGGACTTATCAAACCTACTTTTGAAGAGGCCTTATCTTCCTCCTCTTCTCCCTCAAAGAAAAAGAAATCGTCGGCTCCGACCAGTCCGTCGGAACCGACCACCAAGAAATCTCGGCAGGCCTCTCCATCGGCTCCACGGACTTCGAAGCCGAGGGCGGAACGGTCTGCTTCGATGCCTCCAGCCTAGACTCCTCTAGCTTCGGAGCCGATGGCTGGAGCTTCGAGAGGCGGGTCACCTTCATCGGCTCCGCTGATTTCGGAGCCGATGAGAGTTGCCCGCTCAGACTCTTCCCCTTCTGCGCCGAAGACCTCTTCGGCACCGAGGGAAATTACAATGGAGTCTCCTTCGGCACCGATTTTGATAGAGTCAATTCGGAGCCGGTCCCCTAGTCCTTCGGAGCCGGTGGAGAAGTCTACTCGGACCCGTTCGATCTCCTCCCGGTCTTCCAAGATGTCGGACTCGGACATTGACAGGGTGCTCCAAAGGCTGTTTCAGTCTCCAGTCTTCAAAAAGTTAGTTTCGGCTCCAGCCCAGTCGGCTTCGGAGCCGATGGTCCATCCTTTAGCCTTGGTTCCTCCTGCAACAGCCTCGGCACCGTTGGAGTCGGTGCTGGTGGAGCCGATGGAGGTGTCCGGGTCTGCTCCGACCCTTACTCCTACTCCGGCCTTTGGGTCGGAGTTCGGTACACGGACCTCTTCGGCCCTGGGGGTGACGCTTCGGGGCTGATGTTTTCGGTTCCGAGCCCCTCTCTCGGTGCGTCTGCTGCGGGAGTGCCGTCTGCTGTTATGGCTTTGGCGGTCGGACCTTTGGGGGTCCGGCCTTTAGAGCCATGAGGAGTGCTTTGGCCAAATCTTCTTTGGCTACCTCCACCGTCTCCCCGGCACCTTCCCTAGGCACGGAGACTGGTTCCTTTGTAGTCCCTTGTCTCAAGACAGCGGAGCCCTGGGGCCTGAGGTCACCCCCATTGGGGGTCCCCCTCTTCCTGGAGGTCCCTCTGAAGAGTCTTCGGAGGAACCCCCAAGAAAGAAACAGTGCAAGAGGAAGCACGTCGACTCCCCTGACGAGTCTCTCACCTCGGACACCGATCTTGATGATGCGGAAGGGTCCCCCAAGTCGTCCTCGGATGGTGTCTCCTTTGCGGACATCCTGGAAGTCCTCAAACAACGAGGCGGCTGGCAGACCAAACCCCCTTCCTCTGACGAGTCGGTGTTCCACAAGGCCTTCGGGGCTCAGCCCTCCGCCTCCTGGGTGTCTCCGCCCTTCGATGAGCTCCTAGATTTGATCTCTCGAAGGGCGTGGGAACATCCAGATTCTGTGGAACCGGTGCATGCTCGCCCTAACAAATTTTTGTCAGCTCCCCCGGAAAAGGAATTTCTCACCAAAGGTGTGGCTGTAGATGCTCTGGTGGTGGCATCTTCTACCAAGCAAGATGTAGCAGAGGCTTCGACGTCCGTCCATCCTCCTAATAAGGAGTCTAGGAGCATGGACCGGTACGGGAAGCACACCCTTACTTCAGCGGCCTTTACTTTAAGGTCTCTGAACTATCTGACGCACTTCACTAGACTTCAGAGGGACCTGATCAAGGAACTTTCAGATACCCTCTCTGGTAACCTACCTGAGCAGTTGGCCCAGATGGTTAGCTCTCAGTTGGCTACTCTATCGTCGATATCGAACTCGTCCATGAGGCTCATTTCGTATGCAGCCGAGGGGGCGAGTAGAGCGGTGGGTACGGGTGTTGCTCTACGGAGACAAGCCTGGCTCCGCCTGTGTCATTTTGCGGAGGCCTTCAAGTCTTCCTTTGCCGACGCTCCCTTTAATGGGTCCTCTTTGTTTGGACCCAAGGTAAAGGACACCTTGACCCGCTGTGAACAAGAGGGTAAGACTTTGACTGCCGTAGGGGCACGGTTTTCCTCTCCCTTTCGGCCTTATCCCAAGGCTAAAAGAGGAGGGAAAATGTGGTTCCGTAAATCTCAGAATTATTACCCCTCACAGCAGGATGATCCCCCTTCTAGTGGCAGAGGAGGGGGAAATTTTTCAGGGAGACGCCGTCCCAGAGGCGGCAGAGGCCCCCAAAACACTGGAGACCGCGAGTCCTTTCGTGGCTCTTCAACCTTTCAGCATCCCTGAAGGATTGCCCGACTGCGCAGCTCCGGAGCCAGTCGGGGGTCGTTTTTCGGGGCACCTAAAGGCCTGGGAGAGTATCACTCAGGACCGATGGGTGCTCCGAATCATCGCCGGAGGTTACGTCATCCCCTTTTCACACACCCCCCCACCAACCTGGAAAATCCCGGACCCGCCACCCAGTCAACTGGATATTGCAGCCATTGAAATTTCAAAGCTGCTTCAAAAAGGAGTCATCCAACCGGTCCCCGTAGACCAGACCGGATTAGGGACTTACTCAAAATTCTTTTTGGTGCCAAAAAAGACCGGGGACTTGAGGCCCATTTTGGATCTCAGCAACCTAAATCGATCAGTCAAAAAGTCCAAGTTCCAGATGGTCACCTTACAATCCATTCTCCCGCTACTGGAGAAAGGTGTTTGGATGTGCTCCATAGATCTCAAGGACGCCTATTATCACATTCTCGTAGATCAGGCGTCCAGGAGACATCTGCGCTTCAGCCTGGGAGACAGTCATTTCCAGTTCTGCGTACTGCCCTTTGGTCTCACCACAGCCCCCAGGGTGTTCACCAAATGTTTGGCGGTGGTGACTGCTCACCTGAGGAGTCTAGGATTCCAGGTGTTTCCGTATCTAGACGACTGGCTCCTAACTGCCACCTCCAGGCATCTACTATTACAGAATCTAGCAGCCACGATATCTCTAGGCACCTGGAAATGAGGGCGGTGCTTCTATCGCTTCAAGCACTACACAGCTACCTCTCCCAGGGTATGATTGCCGTTCAGTCCGACAACATGTCAGTAGTCTGGTACTTGAACAAGCAGGGAGGGGCCAGGTCCTACCCTCTTTGCAGAGAGGCCATGAAAGTATGGAATTGGGCTGTTGCAACCAACTGTTTCTTGGTAGCAACACACATTCCGGGGAGATCCAATGTGATAGCCGACAGACTGAGCAGAACCATTCTCTCCCCGCACGAGTGGTCTCTGAACGACAGAGTAGCATCTCAGATCTTCAGAAGGTGGGGAACTCCTTGTTGCGACCTCTTTGCAACTCCCCGCAACACGAAATGTCTACAGTTCTTTTCTCTTACCCCGGTTCCGGGGGGGGGGGTTCCCAAGGATGCCCTAGTCCAAACTTGGCCCACCGGCTTACTGTACGCCTTTCCACCGGTTCCCCTTCTCCCCAGGGTGATCCAGAAGGCGATTCACTTGCAGTGCAAGATGATTTTAGTTGCCCCATACTGGCCTCGTCAAGTCTGGCTGCCATTTCTTCGGAAATACGCACTGGACGGTCCATGGTTCCTGGACCAGGTTCCAGATCTCTTGACCCACCAGTCGGGACAGCTTCACCAGTCCCTTCACTCACTGAAGTTAACAGCTTGGCTCCTCCACTTCCGACTATAGTCAGGAACCAGGTTTTGGACTCAGAAGTTATACATATCTTGTCCTCTGCCCACAAGAATTCGACTAAGAAGTTGTATAATAGTAAATGGAAGAGATTCGCCATTTGGGCCCAACTCCGGGGATTAGATCCCATTACTGCCCCGGTGGCAGACGTTTTGAAATTCTTAGCTTCCCTATTCAATCAAGGTTCTTCGGTCTCCACCATTAAGGTTCAATTAGCAGCTATTTCTAATTTTCATGAAAGTATAGACCCACCTTTGATGAGCAATAAGTTGTGTAAAGCCTTCATGAAAGGTGCTGGCCTGCTACGTCCTCCAGTTTCTCATCCTGCTCCACCATGGGATCTCAATTTCGTATTAGGTGCCTTGACCTCTTCCCCCTTCGAACCGGCAGCAACTTCTGACTTGAAATTTCTTTCCTGGAAGACTGCTTTTTTGGTGGCAATTAGCCAGAAGAGTTTCGGAACTTCAAGCCCTATGTGTCAAACCGCCGTACTTGGTTTTTCACAAGGATAGAGTATCCCTTAGGCCTAATCCATCTTTTGTTCCCAAAGTTTGTTCTAGTTTCTGTCTTCAACAGTCTTTGGAACTTCCAGTTTTCTTCCCCAATTACTCAGACAGAGCAGAATATATCTTCCACTCATTGGATGTCCACAGACAATTGCGTTTCTACTTAGGACGCACCAAACACGGAAAACAGATCAGTTGTTTGTGTCCTTTTCAGACAATAAATTGGGCAAAGCCGTCACGAAGGTCACTATTGCCAAGTGGATCAGAGACTGTATCAGTCATATTTATTTTCTTTCTAATAGAGAGCTTACAACCACTGTGAAAGCTCATTCTACAAGGGCTATGGCTACTTCAACAGCATTTCATTCTAAGCTTGCCATTAGTGACATTTGTGCTGCAGCTACCTGGTCCTCTCCTCACACCTTTATTTCTCATTACAAATTGGATGTGGCGTCTCGGGGGCGAGCTTCCTTCGGTTCCACAGTTCTCAGAAGTGTTTTCCAGTGAGCCACCCGGGAATCAGGTGCTAGGGACGCTGTCCCATCAGTACAGAATGTAGGCGAGATAGGATCACATAACATCTTTTAGTTATGTAGTTACCATAACTTTAGATGTTTGGGATCCATCTCGCCTACATTCCTAATACCCACCCTCCTTCCCCCTGCCTTGGAGATCAGAAGAGACCGGACGGTTCGAGTTCGACCGTTTCATCTTGAAACATCTGGCAATGTTATATCAGCAGTGCATGTGTGGGTGCATGTGTGCGGACAAACAAAATCTGGGGAATTGGTGGTGGTGCATCCTGGGGTATAGAATAGCTCAGCCAATTAGAGACTTCGCTCTATAGTATAGCGTGCCGAGTCGGAGCCGAGGATCGGCTCCAAACCCATCAGTACAGAATGTAGGCGAGCTGGATCCCAAACATCTAAAGTTATGGTAAGTACATAACTAAAAGTTAACTACTTCAGATTAAGAAGTTATGTACTCACCATAACGTTCCATCTGAGTAGGTAACTTCATTTCTCAGCAACCGACCCCCCCCCCCCCCCCTCCCTCCTCCTAGCCTGTTTCATGGTTCCATGACGGAAGGTTTTCCTTGGTCATGCATCAGGTTAGTGTTACTCTTCCGAGTGTCTTAGATGGTTGTTTTTTTGATTGGGTGCATATTTGGCAAACTCGATCTGAGGACTGGAGGAAGGTAGCAGGGTATTATGGGTAAAGGGGAGGAGCTGAGAGCTCGGATCTTTTAGCTTGGAAAGCTGCCGACTCGGATCTGAGGTTGGATCCGATACCCACAGGTTGCTGAAAAATGAAGTTATCTACTCAGATGGAACGTTATGGTGAGTACATAACTTCTTATTTTGTCTCCTTCTCTAGTAATAAGATGGAAAGTCCAGGCTCAAAGACTACTGGCCAAATGGATACCTGATCATATTTCCTAAGTTTACTTCTCGAGAAGCCTAACCTTGCCAAGGCAACCAAAGGCTCACTCATTTAGGTCAATGGCTACATCAGTTGCCTTTTGGGATAGAGCTATTATTGATGACATTTGTGCAGCTGCCATGTGGTCTAATGCTCATACCTTTATTTCTTATTACAAATTGGATGTCTCCAGAAACAGAGCTGCGTTTGGTTCTGTGGTTCTCCACAATTTCCTTCCATGAGGGCCACCCAAAGTTACAGTAGCTGGGTACTTTGTTCCATTTGTTGAACAAATGAAAGTGGCAACATCGAATATAAAAGTTATGTACTCGCCATAACTATGCATCTGTGTTGTCCATTTTCATTCTTTCTCAACTTCCCTCCTACTTTCCCCACATCCTTGTCTTTGGGAAAGACCTAATGGAATTGTTAGGAACCATGGTTCCCGTTTGAGCTCCTGATCTTTCAGCTGTCACTTTTCTGTCATAGCTATATTGAGATACCTTGTTGTGATGTTGTATAATAGCAGCAAATTCGATCTGGGATAAGTGTTTATGGGTAAGGGAGGAACTAGAGAGTTGGATCCTGGAATCCAGAAAGAAAGTGGCAGTCTCAAACCCATTCGTTGAGAAATACAACACAGGTGCATAGTTACGGTGGGTATACAACTTCTATTTATTTGTCATGCTAAAGGGACTGAATAGTTTTGCATTGCATTTGTATTTTAAACTTGACACTTTTCATTATTAACTTAGTTTGTTGCATTTTCTCATATGGTGCAGATTTATTTTAAGCCTTTGAGGTAAAGGGCCATGTGGCTATTTTGTAGCATATTTGCTTAATATAGAGTCACTCTTCATTGCATTTAAAGTGTTATGTGATGTAATTTTTAAGCCTACAGAAAGGTACGGTTTTATATCTAAACAGCAGCATTTTTTTTTAATGCAAGCATCAGTGCAACTATGTATTGCAGTTTTTGCTTCTAGAAGAAAATCTGTAAGATGCCAAAACCTCTGTCGCTTTTTAAATGATAGTGGTGGGAATTGGCAAGGTTTTTTTCCTAAGGTTTTACTTTGCTGGTAAAAAGCAAACTAATTTGGTAGAGGTATAGATTGATGATGGACCGAAGGAAGGTTTGTATATTGTGTGTTCAAGAGGTCAGATGGAAGGGGAGCAAGGCTAGGTGTATCGGAGGCGGGTTCAAATTTTTTTATGATGGTGTCGATGGGCGGAGAAATGGCAAAGGGGTTATCTTGAAGGAACAGTATGCTAAGATTGTTTTGGAGGTTAAAAGAGTGTTGGATAGAGTGATGTTTATGAAGCTGGACATTGATGGTGTAATGATGAATGTTAGTGCATATGCTCCACAAATTGGGTGTGCGATGGATGAGAAAGAAAAATTTTGGAGTGAGTTGGATGAAGTGGTGATGACTGTACCCAAGGGTGAGAGACTGGTGATTGGAGCAGATTTCAGTGGGCATGTTGGTGAAGGGAACAGAGGGGACGAGGAAGTGATGGGTAGGTATGGTGTTAAGCAAAGGAATGCAGACGGTCAGATGGTAGAGGATTTTGCGAAAAGGATGGACATGGCTGTGAGGAATACATATTTTAACAGGAGGGAGGAGAATAGGGTGACATACAAGAGTGGAGGAAGATGCACACAGGTGGATTATATCTTATGTAGAAGGGCCAGTCTGAAGGAGATTGGAGACTGTAAAGTGGTGGCAGGGCAAAGTGTAGTTAGGCAGCATAGGATGGTGGTTTGTAGGATGACATTGGTGATCAAGAAGAGGAGGATGAGTGAGAGAGCAGCACCAAGGATCAAATGGTGGAAATTGAAAAAGGGTAATTGTGAGGTGGAGTTCAGGGAAGAGTTAAGACGGGCACTGGGTGGCAGTGAAGAGTTGCCGAATAGCTGGGTGACTACAGCAGTACTAGTAAGAGTGATGGCTAGAAAGGTGCTTGGTGTGACATCTGGAAAGAGGAAGGGAGGACAAGGAGACCTGGTGGTGGAATGAAGTAGTACAGGAAAGTATACAGAGAAAGAGGGTGGCAAAGAAGTAGTGCGATTGTCAGAGAGATGAAGAAAGTAGACTAGTAGAAGGAAATGAGGTGCATGGCAAAGAGGTGGTGAAGGCTAAGGGCATATGAAGAGTTATATGAAAGGTTGAACACTAAGGAGGGAGAAAAGGATCTGTACAGATTGTCCGAGCTAGTAAAAATGTGCAGCAGGTAAAGGTGATAAAGGGTAATGAGGGAAACGTACTAACAAGCCAGGAGAGTGTGTTGAGCGGATGGAAAAAGTACTTTGAGGGGCTGATGAATGAAGAGAATGAGAGGGAGAGAAGGTTAGATGATGTGCGGATAGTGAATCATGAAGTGCAGTGGATTAGCAAGGAGGAAGTAAGGATAGCTACGAAGAGGATGAAGAACGGAAAGGCTGTTGGTCCAGATGACATACCTGTGGAAGCATGGAGGTGTTTAGGTTAAATGGCAGTGGAGTTTTTAACTAGATTATTTAATGAAATCTTGGAAAGTTAGAAGATGCCTGAGGAATGGAGAAAGTGTTTTGGTACTGGTTTTTAAGAGTAAGGGTGATGTGTAGAGCTGTAGTAACTACAGAGGGATTAAAGTGATCAGTCACAGCATGAAGTTGTGGGAAAGAGTAGTGGAAGCTAGGTTAAGAAGGCAGGTGGTGATTAGTCATCAGCAGTATGGTTTCTTGCCAGGAAAGAGCACTACAAATGCAATGTTTGCTCCAAGAGTGATGATGAAGTACAGAGAAGGTCAGAAGGAGTTGCACTGTGTCTTTGTGGACTTAGAAAAAGCATATGACAGGGTGCCTAGAGAGGAGTTGTGATATTGTATGAGGAAGTTGGGAGTGTCAGAGAAGTGTGTAAGAGTGGTACAGGATATGTATGAGGGTAATGTGACAACGGTGAGGTCTGCGCTGGGAGTGACGGATGCATTTTAGGTGGAGGTGGGATTACATCAAGGATCAGCTCTGAGCCCTTTCTTATTTGCAGTGGTGATGGACAGGTTGACAGACGAGATCAGACAGGAGTCCCTGTGGACTATGATGTTTGCAGATGACTTTGTGATCTGTAGTGAGAATAGGGAACAGGTGGAGGAGACCCTGGAGAGGTGGAGATAATCTCTAGAGAGAAGTGGAATGAAGGTTAGCAGGACTAAGACAGATTACGTGTGTGTGAATGAGAGGGAGGATAGAGGAATGGTGAGGATGCGGGGAGTAGGCGAAGGTGGACAAGTTTAAATACTTGGGATCAACAATTGAGAGTAATGGTGAGTGTGGAAGAGAGGTGAAGAAGAGTACAGGCAGGATGGAGTGGGTGGAGAAGAGTGTCAGGAGTTATTTGTGACAGACTATTACCAGTAAGAGTGAAAGAGAAGGCCTACAAGAGAGTAGTGAGATCAGCTATGTTATATGGGTTGGAGACAGTGGCGTTGACAAAAAGGCAGGAGTCAGAGCTTGACGTGGCAGAGCTGAAGATGTTAAGATTTCCACTGGGTGTGATGAGGATGGACAGGATTGGGAATAAGTATATTAGAGGGTCGGCCCAGGTTGGAAGGTTTGGAGACAAAGCCAGAGAGGCAAGATTACGTTGGTTTGGACATGTGCTGAGATGGGATGCAGAGTATATTGTGGAAAAAGATGCTAAGGATGAAGCTGCCAGGTAACAGGAAAAGAGGAAGGCCTAAGATGAGGTTTATGGATGTGGTTAGAGAGGACATGCAGGTGGTTGGTGTCACAGAGCAAGATGCAAAGGACATGAAGAAATGGAGACAGTTGATCCACTGTGGCGACCCTAACGGCAGCAGCCAAAAGAAGATGATAGATATTGACTCATTGCGGTGTCTTTGGGCTTGTGTCTCTTAGTTTTTTGCTAGTTTAGCTTAGTGTTAATTTTTCATGGACCAAGTGCAAATTATACACATTTGTGATTAACTTGTCCCAAGTTATTAATCTCCATGTTTTTATCTAGTTGCCATTCTCTTCCACTTATATGTAGGTGCAGCGTCTTTAACACACACTGAGTAGATCAGTGATGTGAAACGTATGCCATTAACAGAGATCCATAAGTAGGGTTGCATTAAGAATTACATTTAGTTATTTAAGATCTCTGCTGTAGTATGTATAACTTTGGGCCTTAGAAAGGAGGCAGGATTGTTTGTAAGGGGGTGGGAGGTGGAGGGGAGTCTAGGACTACTAACCTCTGTACACCATCCACTTCTGGGACAGCACTTCCTCCCAAGAGAAAGAAAAAGACATTTCTGCATCAGTCGTCTGAACCTGATATTTACAAGGAAGGAGGGCTTTGCTTGCATAACGCACACACCTTCCCCTTCTGATTGGAACACTAATACCCAGGTTATGTTCTTTGGGGAAGCTCTTAATTTTTAATGTAGATGTCATCATCCCTTCATTTCCCAGACACTATTTGGTACTTTAGTGTTAGTACTATTTTAACTTTTGTAATTATGGTAGGTATGCTCGTCCAGCTTTCATCAGCTATGGAAATTCTCTTATTGTGCTAAGCATTTGAGTGTCTTGCCACGGTGGTGCAGTGATTAGCTTTGCCGCCTCACAGCAAGAGGTTCTCTCGTTAGATTCTCGGCTGGGGTGCCTTCTGTGCAGAGTCTGCATGTCCTCCCTGTGGTCGTGTGGGTTTCCTCCAGGTGCTGTGGTTTCCTCCCACATACCAAAGACATGCTGTAGGTGGATTGGACACTCTAAACTGGCCCTAGGTGTGAGTGCGTGCATGTGTGTGCCTTCTGTGGAAGGTTGGGCTGGCAACTCGACACTGTAAAACTCCACTGCCGATCATGAGCAGACAGGTGATCTGCTGTGGCGACCCCTAACCGGGAAAAGCCAAAAGAAGAAGTTGTTCACTGCTGTGATACATTATTAATCACAACTGGTTTTAGATAGAGAGATCACCTCTTGGTTGGTGATATTTCATTAATTTGTTCCAATTTCAATTTCTTCATAGTTTTGTTGACTTGTGTGTTTTATATAGTGATGCGGTTCGTGTTTGATGCTGAGTTGTACACATCCAGTTATAGATCAGGTTTGCATTGTATGGTAGCAACATTTTTTTGCACCATCTTTAACCTCAGTGCATACTTTGGATGACCCAGAGAAGGGGATCTGTTGGGACATGACAAAAGTTTAACTTTTCTATTGCATGTATAGCCATGCTAATGAAGTAGTAATGTCATTTTTTGCCATCAGTTATGGTCACCCTTTGGCAAATGTTGCAGTTAGAGCCCACTCCAGCAAGAAGTGGGTGCTTCCAGTTTGTGTTTGAAGCACAGGCATTTGTGCTTGGACCATTAATCCTCTGTGCATACTTTCTCCAATCACTGTCTTGACCAGGTTCAGCAATTTGAGCACTCTCATTTGGTGGGGTGATCCTCTGACTCTTTCCACCCTGATGGTTTACAGCTTGAGATTCAGCCGAGTCTGGGATACATCAAGAAGTCCTTGTTGTGGATTATAACTTATATGTTTTTAACTTTTTCAGTTAAAGGGCCTTCTGAATGAGTTAAGGATGCCATCTAACCACTGTCCTGCAGGTGAATGATCTGTCAGGGGGCAGCTGTGTATTTCCTTTTAGTTCTTACTATTGTGAAATTATTTCTTGGTTTGCAGGTTCATGCCCCTTTCTAGATTCCCAACGAGCATTCTGTGTATGCCAGGGATAGTGGGTTTAAGCCCAGTCTATAATACCTTTTAGGAGTTTAAGCAGTGTAATGAAGAGGATTCAGGGCATCAGTTAGAACTGATTCTCTTGCTCTCCAGTTTCCTGATGTGACTCCAAGCAAGTCACTTAACCAAACTCTGTTTCTGGGTCAAATCTGGAAAAGTTTGTGGGGATCCATTGTTTAAGGAGTACAAAGTAATTTATTAAAAAAGAATGTGAGCATTTGGGAACAAGTATGGTTATATGATTTGTATAGTACTTCATGGCATGCATCAGCCAGCCACACAGATATCTGTCAGTGTGGGGCACTGAGTTTTAGTTGCTAGTTCTAGTTTATTTCCTGCCAAGGACCCATCAGGGAAGGTACCTCTGAATTGATATGTTAAGGATTTATCTGCTGCAAATGCTGTCTCATCCAGTCTGTTGTATTCTGAAGTGTTTAGGTGCTTTATTAGTTAAGTGATGAGAGATTTGGATTTTTCTTACATGGGTTGTGAATATATTATGTACATTAAGCAGTTATATTCTTTGCCATAAACAAATCTAGGGTAGTTTCCCAGTCAGATGCTCTGTTTTGCTTCACCTTTTGAAAATTTCTTTGAACATTTCTCTTAGTCCATTATTAGTTTCAGTGTTGACGATTGACAGCCGCATCTCCTTTCCCTTCTATTGTCCCTACCAGACAAAATATAAAGCCATAATTCTTTAATTTCCCCACTGGAAAATGAACTGCTTTTAGGACTCCCATAGTAAAACAGGTGTAAAGAAGTTGGAGGATAAGTGGGCAGACCATGTACTCTTAAGCATCTGTTAATACGGTTATACCCCAAGTGCAGTAGTAATTGTCATAAAAGTTTTTCAGGCAGAGGAAAGGCAAAGATAAACCACCAAAAGGAAGAAAGACTGGTGCAACAGAAAATGGCAAGCTGATCAAAAGGAGACATCTGGGGGCTCTGGGGCTTGCATCAAAAAGTTAACAGCTACGACTTTACAGATCTCTTCCTTCCACCTACCCCCCATAGTGCATCATCTGAAAGCCATGTTTTCCTGGAATCCAGCTTGACTCCTGTCACCCTCCCTTCTGCACCCAGAAAACCAGACAAGTACTATAGAGTCCCTGACTCTCTCAAATTCCTTTTTAAAAATCCTACTGCTGACCCTGAGGTAATTTCTCAAGGGTCTAAAAGGATTAAAGCAACCTCTAAGAATCCCACCCCCTCAGATAGGGATTCCCGAGCACTAGACAGATGGGGTAAAAAAGTATACACCTCAGCTACTCCTGCTATCAGGGCACTAAATTGTCAGTTCTATATGTTAAAATTTCAGCAACATACCCTGGAACTCCTCAGACAAAAATGTCTTCCTTTCCTGCTTGTGCAGAATCTAGAGAGTTACAAGAATTAATGCATTCTGCAAGTCAAGTAACTAAACACTCCTTGCACTGTGGTTTTGACACCCTAGAAGCTTCTTGCAGGGCAGCAGTCACTGGATCTGTCATTAGTTGGCATGCATGGCTTAAGGAACATCCCCTGTCAGACCATGTCAAATCTAAATTGTTGGATGCCCCCTTGCACAAAGACAACATATTTGGCACTAAGGCAGAAGGTCTTAAAAGGCAAAATGTATGCAGACAGTTGAGGATTCCTTACAGGTCCAGCCACCCCGGTTCAGCAGTCATTGTTCCAAGTACTGGTCCTTTCCTGCTCCCACTAAGCCACTCCAGCCCAGGCCTTGGAGAACCAGACCCCACAGACAGCAGCCACAGGGAATGCAGAGATCTAAGCAGTACTACCTCCACTTCAAAACCAGGGAGTTCTAAGCCACCCCCTTATGATAAGAACTCACAATGACTTGCCTCCCCCACCCCCTCCCTCTGCCTATCTTCACTTACCCTTAGGAGGAAAACTCTCCTTTCATGCAAGCACCTGGGCCACCATTACCAACAACCACTGGCTTCTCAACATAGTATCTCAGGGATATAAATTTTCCTTCCACACCCTTCCAACCTCAAAAGGGTCCCCAGATCTACCTCCAAACCAGTGGGCAGAGGCTCAAAAGCAAATCCTTTCCCTGCTTTCTTTGAGGGCAGTAGTGCACGTTCCTGCAGAACAGATAGGCCAAGACTTCTACTCCAGACTTTTTCTGGTGCCCAGAAAAGAGGGCACCTGGCACACCATCCCCGATCTATCCATTCTAAACACCTTCCTGGTGATCAAAAATTTCAAAATGCTTACCCTCCAGCAGCTGCTACTCATGCTGTCCAAGGACGCTTGGCTAGCCACCCTAAATCTAAAAGAGGCCTACCTTAAAATTCCTATCAGGAAATCATGCAGGAAATATCTCCGATTCAGGGCAGGATCTCAACACTTTCAGTTCTCTGCACTTCCCTTTGGCTTATCTACTGCTCCCAGAGTTTTCACAAAATGTCTGGCTTCAGCCATTGCATTTTGCAGACAAAGTAATATTCAGATTTACCAATACTTAGATGACTGCCTTATTCAGGCAGACAGCCAGGAAAAGCTTCTCAAGCACCTGGCCTTTGTAAAGATCCTACTAACCTCCCTGGGGTACACAATCAACGAAAATAAATCCAAAATGGTGCCCACTCAAAGGATTGTCTTCCTGGGAGCAAAGCTGGGCACAGCATCCCAGATGGCATTCCTTACACCAGAAAAACAAATTTTCCTGACAGCCTACTTCTCTCAACGAGTCACCAAACCCTAGATCTGAAGTAGGAGATTCATTTGTCTGCAACCTGTGGGTTATGGATCCGATATCGGATCCGAACCGGCATGGTTTACCAGCTATGGATCCAAGCTCTCAGCTCCTCCCCTCACCCATAATACCCTGCTCTACCCTCATGACCTCAGATCTCGTTTGCCGCGCATGGTGACCAGATTGTTTTTCCAGCTCTCCAGCTAAGTGCTAGTTTAAGTATTTAAATTGTAAAATTTAAAGATATTTTTGGTTGTTTTGTGTGAAAGTGTAGGTTTCCCCTTTTTTTAGTGTTTAATCTAAAAGTTATATCCCTCCCCTCGCTGTTAGCGTAGTGTGTGTGTTGGGCCTGTGACTGATTTTTGTGTTTCTTTAGTTACTTTCTTTAGTTATAGTAACTACTGTTGTAGCTTGGGATGTCTGAGCAACCCAAGTCTATTTTTTCTAAATGCTCCAAGTGTGGCCATAAGCTTTCCCCAGCTGATGGCCACACTCGGTGTGTTAGATGCCTGGGGGTTGAACACCTCACATCTGGATGTTCCATTTGTGCAGGGTTCAACCCCAGGGCATTGAAGGAGCGGAGGTCCAAGCTTGTTTTGGCGGGCCTTTTACCGCCGGACTCGGCTCCGACCTCCGCTCCTTCGGGAGTAACAGTCTCCACGGTTATTCCTTCTGCGGCTCCCCCTCCTCCTCCTGGGACTCAACCTCCCGTTTCTGGTTCGGAGGAGAGGGATGCTAAAAAAGGGGACCGGAGGGAGAAGCACCATAAGCGGTGGGCCGAGACCTCTGTTTCGGCCCCGCCAGCCAAGCGGGCTTCTCCCCCGGCTCCATTGTTGGCTCTGTCTCCTCCTCCTCGGCTCCGGTCTCCAGTGTGTTTTTCACCGGGACCTGAGGAGGAGGAGACCCGATCTCCGTCGAGGCTATCGAGGAGGCACTCTAGGCCTACCTCGGTAGCCTCATCGAGATCTACGTATAGCCTTTCGGATGCTGATCTGGACCGGATGATGAGAAGGTTCATCCAGGCCCAGATGCAGATGGGAGTGCTCTTGCCTCCCCCCCTCTGGGGGGGAGCTCAACCCCCTTTTTCAAACCGATTGCTCCTTCTCCGACCCGCTACCCGGGTTTGGAGCAGTTGGAGCCGAGCAGCTTCGGAGCCGGGGGTGGGTCGGCGCCGATAGTACTTGGTACTTCGGATCCGACCCTGCCCTCGAGTGCATCGTATCCAACCTCTCAGAGCCTGGATCCGAACCTCGGATCCGGGGGGATCAGTGCTCCTTCGGCGCCGTCTGTGTCGGAGCGCACTGTCCCTTCGGATCCAAGCGCTTCGGCGCCGGCTCCGATCCACTCTTCGGATCCGAGGGGGAGCCGATTGTCTGATCCTTTGGTCGAGGTCGGCTCCCCTTCGGCGTTTGATGTAGTGGAGAGGGCCCTGTTGAGGGTCTCCGGACCCCCAGCACTTGTTTCGGCTCCGTCCCGCGCTCCCTCTGCCCTGGGTCAGGCTTCCACCATCCGGCCCTTGGGACAGCCCGCTTCTGTGCCCCAAGCTGCTCCCCTGGAACAGGTTGCTGCTTGCGAGGAGTCCTCTGACAGCCCCCCAGAGGATGTTCCTCGCAAGCATACGTGCAAAAGGAGGCACATTGACTCCCCCGAGTCTCTCACGGAAGACACGGACTTGGAAGAAGGGGAAGGCTCCCCACGGTCACCCCCCGAGGATGTCTCATTTGGAGACATCATGGAAATGCTCCGTATAAGGGGGGGGTGGTCTGCCCCCAAGTCTTCCTCGGACGAGTCCGTGTTCTTGGAGGCATTTGAAGCGGGCCCGTCTACCTCTTGGGTGTCCCCTCCTGCCGACCCCCTGGTGGACCTCATTACCACCAGGGCGTGGAAGGAACCGGACATCGTGGAGCCAATCCCTAAGAGGCCCGATAGGATCCTCAGCCCACCGTCCGACCGTGCCCATTGGAGTAAGGGGCCTCCGGTAGATGCCATGTTGACGGCGGCCACCAAGAGGGAACTTGCTCAGGAGAGTACCTCAGTCCATCCCCCGAGCAAGGAGTCTCGGATGATGGACCGCTTGGGGAAGCGGATGTTTAGTTCAGCGACCTTCTCGGTAAGGGCGCTGAACTACCTGCCACACGTCATTAGGATGCAGCGAGATCTTATTAAAGAATACGCTGCATCTCCCCCCCAGAGTCCATGTCGGAAGAGGACAAAATGCACTCCACCCGCATGGCCACTCTTAGATCAGTTACTAATACCTCTATGCGGCTACTCTCCCATGCTACGGAAGGCGCCGCTAGAGCCGCAGGGGCAGGTCTAGTTACTAGACGTCAGGCCTGGCTCCGTCACTGCGATTTTTCTGAGCCCTTCAAAGCGTCATTTGCGAACGCCCCTTTTGATGGTTCTGCCCTCTTTGGCAAAACCGTTCGCGACACTTTTGACCCAGAGCGAGAAGGACGGGAAGACGCTGTCTGCCGTCGGAATCCGCTTCTCTGCACCCCAGAGGCCCTACTCTAGGAACCAAAAGGGTCAGAAGAAGATGTGGTTCCGGAAGTCGCAGCAATCCCAGCCTGCTCCGGACAACCAGTCCTTCCGAGGCAGAGGAGGACAGGGAGGATGCCGCCCTAGAGGCAGAGGGGCTCCCAGGAACTTCGGGTCCAGAGAACCTTTCTCTGAACGGCCCGCGCAGCAACCCTGAGGGGTTGCCCGGCTGCTCCACTCTGGAGGCAGTCGGGGGACGTTTTTCGGGGCACCTAGCGGCATGGGAGTCCATAACATCAGACCGCTGGGTTCTCCAGATCATATCCAGAGGATACCGCATCCCTTTTCGTCACTTACCAAAGTTGAAGTCCCTCCCAGACGTTCCACCCGGTCAACGGGAGGCCGCTTTGGCAGAAATTGGCCATCTGCTAAAGAAAAGAGCCATCCAGCCCGTCCCCCCAGACCAGATCGGATCAGGGTTCTACTCCAGGTTCTTTTTAGTGCCAAAAAAGACGGGGGAACTAATACCAATTTTAGACCTTTCTCTCTTGAACCTGGCAGTCCCCAAGGAAAAATTCCGAATGGTCACTCTGCAATCTATTCTCCCCCTTCTGGGAGAAAATCACTGGATGTGTTCTGTAGACCTCAAAGACGCGTACTACCACATCCTGATGGACAGGCGCTCCAGGAGGTTTCTCCGCTTCCGGCTGGGAGCCAGTCACTACCAGTTCCGGGTCCTTCCCTTGGTCTCACCACAGCCCCCAGGGTGTTCACCAAAGTATTAGCAGTGGTAGCGGCCCACCTGAGGCTTCAGGGGGTGCAGATCTTCCCCTACCTGGACGACTGGCTTCTTACCGCCCCAACAAGGCATCTACTACTATTGGCGCGAGACTCCTTTCTCCATCTTGCTCCCTTTCTGGGCATTACAATAAATACAAAGAAATCCAACCTGGCGCCCACACAGCTCTTAGATTTTATAGGGGCCAGGTTAGACACAAGGAGTTTAAAAGCCTTCCTCACTGCGGACAGAGTTCAAAATCTGCAGCTCCAGGTGCGGGCCATTCTCCACTCAAGTTCTGTTCCGGCGGAGTTGGTCCTGAGGGCTCTAGGGTCCATGGCGTCTGCTATAGCACTTCTTCCTCTTGCCAGGCTCAATATGCGCATCCTCCAGTGGACTCTCTTAGTACAGTGGTCTTACCTTGCTCTCCCTATGCATCATCCCATTGCGATCAGCAAGGCTTGCAAGCCGTCCCTCCTGTGGTGGCTTCACTCCCCAGATCTCCACGGAGGCCGCCCATTTTGTGCTTCTCCCCCTCTCGCCACAGTGACCACGGACACCTCCCGCCTCGGGTGGGGGGGGGGGCATTTTGCGGGCCGGACCGTCCAAGGCACGTGGAACGATTCAGAGACCTTACTGCATATCAACGTTCTAGAGATGAGAGCAGTGCTCTTAGCGTTGCTAGCACTTCAGGACTTTCTTCCCTTGGGAACTATAGCGATTCAATCGGACAACATGTCTGTTGTCTGGTACATCAACAAGCAAGGGGGAACAAGGTCCTACCCTCTTTGTCGAGAAGCCATGAGAGTTTGGGAATGGGCAATCTCCACCAACCGCTTTCTAATAGCAACGCACATTCCGGGTCGGTCCAACATCCCGGCGGACAAGCTCAGTCGCACCATTCTGACCCCTTATGAGTGGTCTCTCAATTTTCAAGTAGCGGAACGCATATTCGCACGGTGGGGAACTCCTTCATGCGATCTTTTTGCCTCTCCCTCAAACACCAAGTGCGACAGTTTTTCGCTCTGATACCCCTCCAGGAGGTTCTCCAAGAGGCAGCTCTGGTGCATGCTTGGCCACCCGGTCTTCTGTACACTTATCCACCCTTGCCTCTGATGCTCCAAGTTCTTCAGAAAGCCTCTCGGGTGGGTTGCAGAATGATTCTCATTGCTCCGTTTTGGCCTCGACAGATCTGGTTCCCCTTTCTAAGGTCTCACTCTGTGAATCCTCCTTGGATTCTAGATCCCATTCCGGATCTGATATCCCACCCATCCTGCATATCTCCTCTGAACCTGGACAACCTGAAGCTGACCGCTTGGCTGCTCCAGTTCCACTCTTGATCAGGACTCCCGGTATTTCGTCACCTGTTAAGGCAATCCTGGTGGCAGCTCATAAACCGTCCACTAGGAAAGTCTACCGCAGCAAGTGGAAACGGTTTTCTTTGTGGGCGGAGCGGCAAGGCCTGAATCCCTTCACGGTTCCTCTTCCTTTAGTGCTTGACTTTCTAACCACTCTTTTTAACGATGGTGCCAGCAGTTCCACAGTCAAAGTACAACTGGCGGCAATTTCTCATTATCACATTGGTCATGATTCTAGTCCACTCATGTCAGCCAAGTTGTGTAAAATTTTCCTTAAAGGTACCTTCCTTCTCAGGCCCCCTGTAAAACAAGCGGTTCCTCCTTGGGACCTCTCCTTAGTTCTCCAGGCCTTGACCGCCGCCCGGGCCGAACCAGCAGCTACGGTGGATCTCAAATTCTTGTCTTTCAAGACAGCCTTTTTAGTAGCCATTACATCGGCCAAGAGAGTTTCAGAGCTCCAAGCATTATCAGCTAAACCTCCTTACTTGGTATTTCATCCGGACCATGTTTACCTCGGGACCAACCCGTCCTTTCTTCCTAAAGTAGCTTCTGAAGCGAACATTAATCAATCCATTAACCTCCCTGTTTTCTTTCCTAAATATGAAAACAAAGGTGAATACAAGCTTCACTCCTTAGATGTTCACAGGCAACTTAGATTTTATCTAAACAGAACGGCTGGTCATAGGCAATCCGACCAGTTGTTTATTTCCTTTGCTAAATTTAATTTGGGAAAGCCAATTTCTAAAGTCTCTCTGTCTCGCTGGATTTCACAGTGTATCTTATTGGCTTATCAAGCTTCAGGAAGGCCCGCACCGGAGGGTGTACACGCCCATTCAACCCGGTCAGTATCTACCTCGGCAGCCTTTAAGGCTAGGATTCCTCTAGATGATATTTGTGCAGCAGCCACGTGGGCTTCATCTCATACTTTTATTTCCCACTATAAGTTGGATCTTGCATCTAGGGGTAGAGCATCCTTTGGCTCCGCGGTGCTCCGGAATATCCTTCCATGATGGCCACCCAAGATTCAGGTAGCTGGGGACTCTGTCCCACAGGTTGCAGACAAATGAATCTCCTACTTCAGATTTAGAAGTTATGTACTCACCATAACGTTCCATCTGAGTAGGTGTATTCATTTGTGTGCAACCATCCCGCCCTCCTATCCCCCTGGCCTTTCAGTTTCCTGCATATTATGTGTTACCCTTTTCAGGGTGTTCTTGCTGTTGGCAAACTCAATCTGAGGTCATGAGGGTAGAGCAGGGTATTATGGGTGAGGGGAGGAGCTGAGAGCTTGGATCCATAGCTGGTAAACCATGCCGGTTCGGATCGGATCCGATATCGGATCCATAACCCACAGGTTGCAGACAAATGAATACACCTACTCAGATGGAACGTTATGGTGAGTACATAACTTCTAATTATCTGCAAGGAAGATCCTGCAAGCTCTGGGGTTCATAGCATCTTGCATACTGCTCGTTCCATATGCCAGACTGCATATGAGGAAACTTCAGTGGTACCTAAAAAGCCTTTGGTGTCGACACTCTCAAGACCTGGAGACTTATACCTATAATTCCTTGCCTCAGAAAAGATTTTTTTGGTGGGCAACAGCATGCTCCCACAACAAGGGACTACCTTTCTCACAATCCACCACCACACCCGCCACCCAGACCATCACCACAGACGCATCAGACTATGCTTGGGGTGCACACTTGGACGGCAGGTGCATACAGGGCCAATGGACCCCAGAGCAAATCCCTCTGCACATCAACCAAAAAGAGATGATGGCTGTCCAGCACATCTTGATGGCCTTCTGTCCCCAGGGGGCTCACCTGATCAAAACAGACACCACCACTGTGATGTGGTACATCAACAAGCAGGGAGGGGCTCACTCCTACTCTCTATACAAGCTGGCCATGACCCCTTGGCACACAACCTCTTGCATGCAGCTGCACCTGTTAGCACAAATCCTGCCAGGTTCCCTCAACTCTCTGGCAGACCAATTGAGCAGAAATCTGGGTCAGTTGCTAGCGTCCTCTCCTGTTCAGCTGGTGAATCTGGGCATCTTGAGGCAATGTTACAATTGCCTCATGTACACAGACAACCCACTCCTTCTCCCACAAAACACAAATACATGTGAGAGATGCAACTATATAGCCAAACTGGAGGCTGAGCTCTCTCAACTCAGGACTGGCAAGGAGAAGGAAACCACGCACACCACAAACCCAGTTTCACATAGAACTATCACAACTGCAAAACAAACACATAAACACACAAAAACATACTCGGAGGCACTGATCAAAAATCTACCAAAACTACAGAGGCCTCCAAAGCAGACACCCAAGCAACTGCCACCTCAAGACATAAGACAATGTTCTCAAAGTCAGTGTGCTAAACAGTCACAGCCCTTAAGGCCAAACACAATGCCAGACACACTTGTTATAGGTGACTCCATAGTCAGACACACTGACGTCCCACTCACCAGACTGAACAAGGAAAAGATCACAGTAAGCTGCCTGTCGGGCGCTAGAATCCGCCACATAACACAAGCACTCAGGTCACTCCACAGCAAGTACAAGTATGACTCAGTCATTGTCCATGCCGGTGCGAATGACCTGAGACGTACCTCCCTGGACTACATGAAAAGACAGAGGAGCTCTCAGATTATGTAGCCCAGGCCAGTATGACCCTAACCCTGAGCAGTATCCTACCCTCACCAAGAATGATGCCACAATACAGAGACAAAATGATCAGCTTTAATAATTGGCTTAATTACTGGTGTCATTCTAAGGGGATCCATTGTCTGTCTGCCTGGGATGACATGCTTGACAAGCCACGCTGCTTCGCAAGGGACGGCTTGCACCTGTCACCCCTGGGCTTCCGGATATTGGCAAAGGCTCTTGCCACCCCCATAGTGCCTTTTTTAGGCAAGGCTCAAATGATAAACCTACCGCCCTAGAAAACAAAAATGGAGAAAAACTAAGGGTAATACTGCTCAATGCCAGAAGTCTAAACCTCAAGATGCACGTCCTCGAAGCCCTCCTCAGTATGGAGAACATCGATGTCTGTGCTGTGACTGAAACCTGGTTCAAGGCTCCTGAGAGCACCCCAGCACTATCATACCTCATATCATGCGTTCCGGCCCCAAAATCCGGACCGAACCACAAAAGGAGGGGGAGTATCCATATTCATAAAGGATACCCACACCTCCAGGTTAGTGGCAACGCACGAAGCATCGGAGACCATCCAGGTGCAATTAACCATAGGTAAAACTGCCCTACAGTTTGTAACATGCTACAGACCACCTTCTCAAACTCAGGAAACCCACACAGCCTTCCTGAAGACACTGGAGAGTATGAATGTCTCTCCAAACACCATCATATTGGGTGACTTCAACTACCCAAACATAGACTGGGAAAATTACTCAAGCCCCAACACCCTAGCCCAAAGGTTCCTTGAGTTCATAAACTCAAATGCTATGGAACAACTAGTCACCATTCCCACAAGAGGAGAAAATATACTAGACCTGATCATCACAAACATGGGGACAAAATGCTCCACACGAAGTATATCCCTCATTGGTGAGATCAGACCATAAATTAATCTCACTGGAGATCCACATCCCGCCCCACCCCCAGCAAAAGACCACAGTGAAGAACTTCTCAAAAGCAAACTTCACACTTCTTAAGACTGGAGTGGTATCCTTCAAGGCCCCGAGCCAGTGGAAACCACAACCCACGCTGCTGAAACCCTTACAAATGCCTTCTCTGAGCACCTCCAGGAATGTATGGATCAAGCAATCCCTAATAAAATCAAGACCCTTTCCACCAAAGGCAGGCGCCTGGTCTGGTGGACCCCAGCCATAAACAAACTCTACAATAAGAGGAGAAAGCTACTACATGACAGAGCAAAATCCCTAAAAGGGAAGGCATCTCTGATCAATACTAGCTAAAACTACGATCACTCATAAAATCATCCAAGGCCAACTTTGAGAGAAAAATCGCTAATGACACAAAAGACAATCATAAAGCCTTCTTTAGCTATGTTAGAAACCTGGGTGGAAACTCCCAGATATGCTCAGAATTAGTCCAAAATGATACAAAAATCACTGAACCCACAGACATTGCCAACATACTGGCAGACAGGTTCAGTGCAAATTTCTCCCTCCCTCCCCAAAGGAGAAATATCTATCCCACCAGAGTCTAGCCTCCCAAACATCTCAGATGCCCAGGTGAGAGCTGCTCTCTCTAAAGCAAAACACACAGCATCAATGGGACCGGATGGTGTCCCCGGCTGTGTGCTACACGAACTCAATGAGGAACTAAAACCAGACATAAGGCTGCTGTTTAATCTTAGCCTTACTACAGGATCATGCCCAAAGAATGGCGTACGGCAACTGTGGTCCCACTCCACAAAGGTGGTGCTTCTACAGACCCTGGAAATTACCGCCCCATAAGCTTGACGAGCCTTGTCTGCAAAGCTATGGAGAGGATCATAATGGAACTCATAAATAAAGACATTGGGGACCTACAGACACTGGATCCTACCCAATTTGGCTTTGTCAAGGGCAGATCCTGCCTCTTGAACTTGGTCGACTTTTTCGAAACAGTCACTAAGGCCATTGATGAGGGTAAGGCAGTTCACACAGCCTACCTTGACCTAGCAAAAGCGTTGACACAATACCCCACTCGGGCATCATAGAAAAGCTCACCAGCTTAGATGTAAACCCATATGTCACAAGATGGGTTGCAAACTGGCTCAAGGACAGAACACACAGGGTTAGAGTTGCTGGTGCCATGTCAGACTCTAAGCCGGTCACGGCGGTGTCCCACAGGGCTCAGTCCTGGGCCCCCTCTTGTTCGGCATTTATTTTTCTGAAGTGCAGGCAAACATAGGGGATTGTGGCTGACAAAATTTGCAGATGACTGCAAACTGGGCACCATAATTGACACTCCATCAGACACAGACATCCTCCAGAGAGGTCTCATAGAAATGGATAACTGGTGCCAGAGCCATGGCCTTAAGCTAAATGCCAAAAATGTATAGTCATACCCTTTGGGAAAAACAAGGTAACCCCTAATTACCACATAGGTGGTAATCCATTAAACACGGAAGAAGTTATCAGGGACCTGGGGACCCAAGTTGACAGTAACCTCTCTTTTGACACTCACATTGCCAAAGTGGTTAGGAAGACCTTCTACATTGCCCACCTGATCATGAAGGGATTCACATCCAGATCAGGAGAGGTCATTGTACCCCTGTACTCTTCACTTATCAGACCAATGATTGAGTACAACGCCCCATTCGGAATGTACCTTACCCGACACCTGCAGCAGTTGGAAAGACCCCAAAATTTCCTCACCAAAAGGATAAAGGGGCTCAAACATATGTCATACGAAGCCCGACTGAAGAAACTCCAGCTCTATTCAGTCGCATACCGTCTGCTCAGAGGTGATCTGTGCCTGACATACAAGGCCATGTCCAACCCGGAATTAATGGACATGCTCCACCTCAAAAAATCCAAATCCACCAGAGCCACGAGAGCAAGAGACTTAAACCTCAACATGGATATAAATAGGACGTGCTGGAGGGACAGATTCATCACCCAGAGACTCCCTACACTATTGAACAGAATCCCAGTCCATGTGAGGCAGAGCCCCTCACTGACTCTGTTCAAGAGAAATCTTGACGAGTGGATGGGAGATCGTAGGTTTACCCCGGGAATCATCTCTGTATCACTGCTGGACAGAGGCACAGCAAACTAATGGGTATAGTATTCTCATCCTAAGGGGTGGTGAAAGCCACACACACTCTGGCTAGGCTTATAAATGCCCTAGGGCAGATAGCCTAGTATGAACCTATGAATCTTCTGGGCCCACATGAGTGGCAGCTCACCAGAAAAACCTTTACCCTAATAACTCAGAAGTAGAGCACCCCGAAGGTTGACCTCTTGCCTCCCACACTACCCATCAGCTCAGCAAATTGTGCACCAGGGAGCATCACTACATTGCTTGGAAAGTGGATGCCCAGTCCTTCCCCTGGGTCAAACTATCAGTTTATGCCTTTCCTCCACTTCCTCTCATTGCCAGGGTACTGCTCAAAATAAAGGAGGAAAAACCAAGGACAGTTCCTGTAGCTCCAGACTGGCCTTGCCAGCACTGGTACCCCTTGCTGCGCAGCCTGTCCCCACTGCCATCATGGCATCTTCCTCAGATTTCAAACCTCCTGACCCAGAGGGAAGGGGAATTCATGCATCCCCAATTGTGGACACTCAGTTTGGCAGCTTGGCTTATTGCCTAACCCCGGGTCATTCTGTCAACCTCAGTAAACAGGTTCTAGATGTTGTATATGAGGCCAGACTCCCTAGCACTAGAAAGGTTCTGCACCTGGATCCAGGCTAAGGGAGCCAATACGGCACAGCCCTCCCTCCCTCTCATCCTGGATTACTTAGCTGACCTACTACACAGTGGCCTCTTTCTCCTCTATAAAAATTCATGCCTCTACTATCTCTGCTCCTTTCCCCGCTGAGCAGCCCCTTTTCTCCCACCCTTTGATCAACAAGTTCCTAAAAGAGGCTAGCAACTTGATGCCACCCAGAAGAGCACAGCTTGGGACCTTAACTTTGTGTTGGAAAAGCTCACCCTGCCCCCTTTCGAACCAGCTTCTTCTGCAGAGCTAAAATTTCTCTCCTGGAAGACAGTTTTCCTTCTGGCCATTGCTTCAGCCAGACTAGTCTCTGAGCTGCAAGCACTCATGGCTGTGGAACCTTTCATCATCTACCATGCTGACAGGGTACCCCTCAGAAGTAACCCATCCTTCATACCCAATGTGGTGTCCATTGTGGCTCTCAACCAATCCATTCATTTTCCCACCTTTTTTCCTAATCCCCAGAGCAAGGGGGGAAGGATCTTGCACTCTCTAGTTGTGCACAGACAGCTCAGATTCTATCTAGACAGGACTAAAATCCTTCAGGAAGTCTGATCAGTTGCTGGTTAGCTTTGCTACAGGGGCAGAAGGCAAAGCCATTTCCAAACAAACTATTTCCAAATGGATAGCACACTGCATCCATTTCTGCTACAAACAACATGGTAATCCTCCCCCCAAGGTGGGGAGACAGGGCTCACTCCTCCAGAGCAGCCTCAACCTCTGCAGCTTTCCTTAGAGTAGTTCCCACCATGGACATCCTGGAGGCTGCCAACTGGACATCTGTTCACACTTCTGTCAGACATTACCACCTGTCTCTCTTCTCCAAATCCAGGGCAGGGTTTGCCTCTGCAGTCTTGCAGGGCATCCTAGCCAGCCCCTTGTTTCCTTGACTGCCTCCACCCATTTCCTCAGCTTTGGGAATCAACCCAAGTGTGATGACTGCAACAGTGAAACACGAAGAGCCTAGTACAGTTGGGTATACTTACCATAAATGTAGATGTTAATGTGTATTCATTGTTGCAGTCCTGGTTTACGTCCATCCCCTTTTCTTCTCTTTCCTTACAAGGGACATTATTGGTATTTACTTTCTACTGGTGGGGTTCTTCCACCACAGCCTGGCTCCTACTTGAGGGCTCCTAACACTTAGGGCAAGAAAAACTGATGTAATGACGTCAGCTGCCTTACTTTATACTACTGACGAACTGACGTCAGTCCTTAAGCGACAGCAGCCTAAGCAGAAATACTAAGCCTCTGGTGTTTGGGCCGGCCGAGGGCTACCCTGGCAGGGATAACCCAAATGTGATGACTGCAACAGTGAATGCACTTAAACATCTACATTTGTGGTAAGTGTACACAACTGTACTTTAATAGTGTTAGTAACAATTTTAGTATTTGAAAGTTAGTTCATGTGTTAAGTAGTTGGGTGGTTTGTCTAGTGTGTTTGACTTTTGTTTAAAAGTATGGATAAGAAATTTAAGAAGTGCATGGTTTGCGTCTTATAAGCACCCTTCACAGGACTAGCCTTCAACAGACTCGCACAATCTGTGCATATACTGTCTCTGTGCTGTTCGCATGAAGACTTAGTGCTACATTTGTGACAGCTTTGGAACCAGGGCTGTCAATGAATGAAGTGCAGAGCTGGTCCTTAAAGGTCTTTGTACCCACAGGAGATATTTCCTCTCCTTCAGCTAGTAAGGGGACAAAAAGGAGGGGGCTAAGAACTCCACACCATCTAAGTGGGGTCACAAGCTTGTGACTCCCCACTACTTCTAGCCAGCTGACTACAAGCAAGGCTCTGTCTTCGGCTCCAAGTCTTCCTAACCCCTTTTTAATTAGGAGCTCCCTTCAGGTCGGGTAGCTTCTCTTTTCTCACCATCTACTGTGTCAAACAGTTACAGGAGTCCTTACCTTCCTCATCCCAGTTTTGGGTATGTCTGCCTGTGATCTGGCAGACATGTTCCTTGTCATCTGCTTGCCCCTCCAAGCCCCTGTCAGTGGCTTTGTCCTCCCTGTCATTGAGGTCGGTGAGCAGTATCAAAGCTTCTTGCTTGGAGATGTCAATGATGTCCTTTTTTCAAATTAGGTCTTATCTCTTCATATCTGGGACAGATTCCTTGGACCTCAGCTTCATCTCTGTTTTCCTCCCTTGGCCCCTTTGGGTCCAGGGTCATTGGGCCTGGCTGTATTCCCACACTGTCAGATTTGAAAACTTGGCCATCTTCAGCAACTGTTCAGTGCTTTGTCTCATTGACTTTAGACTTTGAGCCAACTGGACCTTACAGCCATTGTGTAAATACTGATTTTTTTTGTCTGGGTCAATGGTTCCTGCTTCAGGTTCATTCCTCCTGCTTGGTGCTTTGGCATCCGACAGTTTGGCTCCAGTTTCTACATCAGAGTGAAGCATAGCTGTCTTAGACTTTGGATGTGTCTCAAGTATCTTCGGGTAGTGGTACCCTCATTTCCAGAAGGCCAGCATCCACTTTTGCCTTGGACTTTGTGGAAAGGACATTCTGTAAGGAGGTTGGTCAGATGTCCTCAGTTGAGCTGTCCCTTTTCTCGTCTGGACCTGTAATCAGTTTGCTCCTGGACATCCTGTGCTGGTTGGTCTCCAATCCACCCCCATAGTGGAGCGTCCTGTCTTGTCCCCCTTTCCTTCGACGTCACAAGAATGGGAGGTCGCACGTAAGAGGAAGCACCTCGACTCCCCAGAGGAGTCTGTCATGGAGGATACTGACCTTTGAGGAAGGAGAGGGGTCCTGTAAGTCTCTGTGGGATGACATCTCTTTTGGCAATCTCTCTGAGCTTCTTCACCAGTGCAGGGACTTGACCACTGAAACACTCCTCTCTGAAAAATTCAGTATTTTTGGAGGCCTTTGGGATGGGCCTTTCCACGCCTTGGAGGTTCCCCTTCCAAACGAGCTTGTCAATTGTGTCTTGAAGGGCAATGAAGAAACACAATGTGGTGGAGCCCCTTAACAAGAAACCCAGTAAAATACTTGCTCTTCACAAGGAATGACTACTTTGGAGAAAGGACTCTGCTCTGGATGTGATTGTGGTGGCGGTAGCCACCAAAAGGATGTCTGAGGAGAGTTGCTCAGTCCTGCCCCCAAATAGAGAATGTCAAGCTTTGGACCATTTAGAGAACGCTAATATGGTTCAGCTGCATGCACTTTTAGAGCTCTTAATTATTTATCACACTAGACTTGAATCCAATATGATCTGTTGTCTGAAGTGTCAAGGAATGTTGAAATGCAGCAGTCTCCAGAGATTTAAGACGCTGGCGACTCAAGTTGTCTACCCTGCTATCGATTGCCAGTGTTTCCATGAGGCTTATTTCCAATGTAGCCAGTGGATCATCCCAAGTGTCTGTCTCTGGTATCACCATGCATCACCATGCCTGGATGCGATTATGTAACTTTATAGATTGTTTCAAGGTGTCCTTTATCAACACCCCGTTTTGATGGCTCTTCATTGTTTAGGCCAAAAGTTAAGGATGCTCTGAGTGGGTCAGGAAGAGACGACTGTCTGCCATAGGAGTGCTTTTTGCTACCCCTCAGCAAACCTTTTCAGGGAATCGGAAGAAGGGCAAAAATCTCTTTCAGAAAATCAGTTTTCCCAGGATGTTGCTTCAGAGGGTTCCTCCCCAAGGCCAGTAGAGACCATACTGGGTAATGCCCATGGAGCAGGAGCAGTCCATAGAGCTTTCTCTGGCAGGCCGTTATAGTAGTTGTGAAGGATTGCATGGCTGCCCTGCTGTGGAGGCAGTCGTGGGTCACTTAGCTCTTCACTCAGAAGTTTGGGGGGGCTGTCACCTCAGCTCTGAGAGTTTTAAATGTTATACCCAGGTGGTGTACGATTCCTTTTTTTTAGAAATTCCAAGTTTCCGTTACAAATGTCCCCCAGATGTTCCACCCCATCAAAGATTGTGTAAGCAGCATTAGAGAGTCAGAAGCTGCTTTTAAATTGAGTCGTCCAGGAGGACCCACCAGATTAACGAGGATCCGGCATCTACTCTGTTCTTTTTGGTACCAAAGAAGAACAAGAACTTCAGGCCTGTTCTTGTTTTAAACCATTCTAATTCTTTCATGAAATCAAGCAAGTTCTGGATAGTCATGGGTGCAGTCCATCCAGGTCTATATCATTTGTTCAAAGTTTTATAACTTCAAACATTAAAATATTGAATTTAAATGTTCAAAGTTATCAAACTTCGAATGTATGTTTTTAAAAAAAAAAAAAAAAAACCCAAACGGCTGTATGCAGGGGGGCAAGCCCCCCCCCCCATCTTTAAATATACCAACTCCGAGACCGCACTTCTGTGCAGTTAGGGAAATCTTCCCTTTACCGCACTATAGTGTGGTCTCTGAGTTGGTATAGTTAGTGGGGAGTGCAAGGGGGCTTGACCCCCCCTGCCTACACTAGTCAGGTAAGTTCAGTTTTTTTTTTTTTTTTTTTTTTTTTGAAACTTCGAACATTTCATTTCGATTATTTAACGTTCAAAGTTTTCAAATTTCGAACATATAATATAGACCTGTCCATCCTACCTCTGTTGAAGGATAATTGGATGTGCTCAATATAACCCTCAAGGACGCCTACCATAATAGGTAAAGGGGTGCTTTAGGAGGTTTCTGCATTTTGGAGGGGACTTCTAAGATTCGATCCATGTGTTGAGTTCAAGTAGACCTCTGTGCCTTATCTCTGAATAATGAGCTGGTAAATACAATCCTCCCTTCTGCATGTAGCTAACCAGGCACTTCAATTGGTGCAGACAAGGGCAAGTCATGGAAAATCATATTGGAGTTAAAAGAACTGTAGTGACAGTTAAATACCAGTACAGCTGGCACCTATGGGTTAAATGACTGTGTCCTTATTTTATTATTTATTTAACATTTGTTTACCAGGAAAGTCGGACTGGGAACTAAGCCAATTATCAGCGGAGGCCTGGGGAGAAATGCTCCAGATGCATGTATTTGAAATGAGAGGAAGCCCACACAAATGCCGAGAATTGAACGGGAGAACCTCTTGCTGTGAGGTGGCAGTGTTACCACTGCGCCGTCCTTAGCATGCATTTTAAAAATGGAATTTTTACAGTATTAGATTGGTTAGGTTTTTATTTTTAGTTGTGGTGGTATAAGAATTCAGTTTTAAACACCTATTTTTTCAAGGAAGTGTAGTGTTTTATGTATATGGTATGATTTCAGATGTGCGATGGATTAATAAGGGGGAGGGATCAAAAGTTATAAAAAGAAATAACACTCAAGTCCCAGGATGTAAGGGACGAAAGCGCTTAGTTTTTGTGGCTGTGAGATTTTTTTTACGTATATGTGGATTAAAGTTGGTGTGACTACAGCAGATTGTGGGTCTCTCTCTCTATTCTGGGAGTTTCCATCATCTCAAGCTTGTTTAAGTGGTGAGATGAAGCTTTTTTTTTTTTTTTTTAACGACCAGGGCTAGAAATACTTTTGAACTAAGCTGAATTTTCCAGTGACTTAGGTGCATAGTTTGACAAATTAGTGTGAAAGTTGCATTGAGACTGCAAAGTATTGCTACAGGTGTACGCTTTCTTTGATCAAAATTTAGAGATACTCTGTGATTTATCTACTGTAGTAGGTAATGAATTTGGAATCCCCAAATGATGTGGATATCCTACAAAAGGGCCTTGCAGAAACAGATGCTTTGTGCCAGAGCCATAGGCTGAAGCTTAATGCCAAGAAATGTATAGTTATCCCCTTTGGGAAAAACCATGTACCCATGAATTATCACATAGGTAGCAGTACAGAAACACCAAAAGTGTGATGAGAGACTTGGGGACACAGGTGGACAGTGGTCTCACCTTCAGTAACCACATCGCCACAGCTGTCAGGCAATCCTTTTATGTGGCACACCTCATCACTAAGGGCTTTTCATTCAGAAAAAAGGTCATTGTCCCACTGTACTCATCCTTCATTAGACCCGTTCTAGAGTACAGTGCTCCGTTTGGTATGTACCTCACAAGACATCTGCAACAGCTGGAAAGGCCGCAGAAATTCCTCACTAAAAGAATCACAGACCTACAGCAGATGCCCTATGCTGATCTAATAAAAAACTCCAGTTATACTCTGTGGCATATCTTCTACTCGGAGGTGCTCTCTGCTTAACATACAAGGCCATGTCAAACCCCGAGCTTTTGGACATGCTCCACTTAAAGAAATCCCAATCCCTCAGAGCCACATACTCCAGGGATCTAAATCTTGTCATCGCAATGAACAAAACATGCTGGAGAGGGATAGGTTTCTGACCTAGAGACTCCCCATACTCTGGAATAGACTGCCCATACATGTCAAACAGAGCGCCTCCTTGGCCCTCTTCAAAAGGAACCTTGACGATTGGATGGGAGATAGGAAATTGGAATAGACTGCCCATACATGTCAAGTAGAGCGCCTCCTTGGCCCTCTTCAAAAAGGAACTTTGACGATTGGATGGGAGATAGGAAATTGACCTCTGGGATCATGTCAGTCTCCCTGCTAGACAGGGGTCCAGGGAAGTAAATATTGTGGGAAGAGATATCCAGGGAATTGTTATGGCTAGGCTTGTATAGGCCCTAGGGCCGATAGCCTAGTACCAACCTTGTTGTGTCTCTTGGCTTTTCTTGGTTAGGGGTCGCCACAGCGGAACTCCGGTCCGCCAATGATTGGCAGTAGATTTTTTATGTGCAGAGTTGCTGGCCCTGATGCACAACTTTCAAGAAGGTACGCCCATTCATGCATGTCTCCACACAGAAGACGCTCTAGCTGAGAATCCAACAGGACAACGTCTTACTGTGAGGCGACAACGCTACCACAGCACCACCACCACAGATAATGAACCTGTAATTGTTGGGAAGCAGTCATTAGAACGCAAAGTATTGGTATTGGGTGTATGCTCCTTTTGTTAGGATTTGTATAAAATGAACTACTTTGGTGGTGAGACCAGTTTTACCTGAATTCAGGTCTCCTAATTTCCCTTCCAGCTCCAGCACAGTCTAACATAAAGACTCTTCAGGTTTTGCATGGAGAGCAATTTCGATGAGAGTAAAGTTTGCAGGGTTTTTGGAACAAAATAAGATTAACAAAAACATGCAAACCTAATAGATGTTAGTAGTAGTAAATGCTGTCAACTCTGTGATCTGTGGGTCTCAGGATTATTACAGGTGGTCGCAGACAGGACAGTAATATGGCAAATTAACAAGAGAACCAAATATTACTTTCTATACAGACTATCCGTGGTAGCCCAAAATGTAGCTTTTTGGCACACACTCACTTTGCAGGCATGATGCATCCTGTCAGTGTAAAATTTTGTGGCAGATGAGCTGAACAGGATCAGGACAGACCCTCGTGAATGGAAACTGAATCATGGGATCTTCAGGAATTTATCCTGCTGTGGGAAACACATTGGTAGATCTATTTGCCTCCATTCACAACAGTCAGCAAGATTATAATGTAGGACTGCGTGCAAGGAGTCCTAGAAAGCAGATGCATTCTCCTTCCCTTGAGCAGTAATTGTTCCTGTATGTTTTTCCTCCCTTTCCATATATTTCCAGGGGCATTCTGAAGATTCAGAAGGACTTTTCGAAAGATTGTTGTGGTGACTCTCTCTCTTGGCCCTGGCAGCAGTCCCTTTTTCAAATACCAGAGCATTTGTAGGCTCATAGGTTCTCCCTTTTGCAAGTACCCAAGAGCATTTGTAGGCTCATAGGTTAGTAGGCTATCTGCCCTTGTGGACCATTTTATCTCCCAGTCACCTGCTTACAATTATCAAGGGTACCTATAGCAGTCTGTAGCATAGAGTATAGTGACAAGGCTTTGAGTCTGTCCATGTTGGACTTTTTTTTTTTTTGCCTTTTATCCTTTTGGTAAGGTATCCTTGTGGGCGTTCCAGTTGTTACATGCCAAATGGTGCATTATAGTAAACGATTTGCTTAATGAAGGATGAGTTAGAGGGACAATGACATCCTTAAATCTAGGCACAATTCCATGATCTAGACATAATCCCTTTGGTTGTAATTTGTGCAGTATAGAAGGACATTCTTTAAACAATAGGTGCATGTTGATCAAACGTTAGGTCACTGCCCACATAAGTTTCCAAATCCCAAATGACTGGGTCATCTCTTAGGGTTGCATTGTGAATGTGGTAGTTCCTTAGTAGATTGATTCCCAAAGGATACAGTAATGCATTTTTGGCATGTAGTTTCAGTCCATGGTTTTGGCACCAGTTATTTGAGAGAACTTCATGCAGGATGGCCGAGTCATTTGGGGATTCAGTAACTGCTGCTAGCTTGCAGTCATCTTCAAACTTAGTCAGCCAGTGCCCTTTGGTGGTATTGGCTTTTTTTTTTTTTTTTTTTTTTTTTAGAAAAGTAGATGTCAAACAGGAGAGTTCCCAGCACAGAACCCTGTGGACTCCATTGGTGACTGATCACACTGTGGAGTAGCTTCCTGTATTTTGATCATCTGTTTTCTATCTGTGAGCCATTTGTCAGTTCAGTGGGTGACATAGGGGTTTACTCCCTGCAAATTTAGTTTTTTCTACTATGCCTGAGTGGGAAATTGTCAATATTTGGCCAGGTCGAGATATGAGATATTTACCACAAGCTTCCCACAGACTATCTACTCGCACAGGACAGGGAGTGCTTGATGCATCCTAACTCGAAGCAACTTCAGCTGCCTAGATAGAATTTTAATACCTTTTGGGCACCTATATTCTAAGGATGTGCAGCAGGTATTTTAATGAGGGAAGAGAATATGCTACTAGGAAATCGTATATTAGAAAATGAAAAGGATTTTCTAGTTGATGCCGGGACAAGAACAGAGGTAGTATTTCTCTGTTTCTGCAATGTTTGTGTTGGTCATTATCCTTTGGCCTTTGTTACCCCTCCATCAAAGTTCATTTGTTAGCCATTTCAGCATGTCTGTCCATGGATGCTCCCATTTTAGTGCATTCCCATGTTAACATGCCTTTCAAAGGGGTGTTAGATGTCAAGCCTTCCCAAAAACAGGTGGCTTCTCCATGGGATTTTTTTTGTTTTAGAAAAATTAACTGTGCACCATTAGAACCAGTTCATGAGGCTGATTTGAAGTTCTTAAAATGGAGAACAGTTTTGCTGAGCACTCTGACTTTTGCAGTAAGAGGGTCTGAGTTTCAAGCTTTTATGATGGGTCAACATCATCTCATTTTCCACAAATATAGGGTTTTATTAAGAACTAATCCTTTATGCCTAAAGTGAAGTCTGAGTTTACTTTGAGCCAAGCTGGCTTCTGTCCAAAACCTAAAAAGAAACAAGGCTGTCAAGAACACCCTTACATCATCCTTCACACACACAAGCCAAGCTATGCTAAGGCACTAAGCAGTCTTCCCAAATGTCAAAGACCACCTAAGCCTATAAACAGTAACAGTTAATCCTCAGCAGTCTCTACAGCACTCACCTAAAGCATCACCAAATACTACACACATTTCTACACTCAGTGGAGCCCCAAGAGCAAAGCCCATAAGGCAAGCCAACACATTACCCTGGACTCTTAGGATCTTAGGAAGTTACTAGGCTAATGACCCTAGGGCCCTTACAAGCCTTGCAGTAAACAGGGGTCAGAATCAAACTCTGTACCTTGTATCTGTGAGAAAAAGATTTTAACCATTATGCCAAACCCCCACCCTCTTGTTATAGGGACCTCCATTGTACAGCACAGTTGCCCCACTCACCAAACTGAGTAAGGAGAAGATAATATTTGGTTGCTTATGCAGAGCCAGGATCTCCCAGGTTAAGAATGCACTCAAGTCACTGCACCACATGTACTAGTATGGTTGTCTCATATTCCATGTGAGCATTAATGACCTGAGACCAACTTCTCTGGACTATATGAAGAAGAGACGTTGATCTCTCTCCATGTCTCTTGGGTAGGAATGTGCCTTGCATTAAGCAGCATTCTCCCTTCACCAAGGATGATGCCACAGTACGAGTGAAAGATGATTTCAGTAATTTGTTTTGTTTCCGGTGTCTTTTCAAAGGGATTCAGTATTTGTCAGCATGGAAGGACATGATTAACAGACCATATTCCTTTGCAAAAGATGGTCCTTGCCTGTCTCTCTTAGGCTTCCGTATACTGGCTAAAACTTTATCCACCCCCGCCCCCTTAGAGCCTTTTTAGGCAATGCCAAATTGACAAACCTACCAACATAGCAAATAAAACCCCAAAAAACCTAAAGGTGTTGCTGTGCGTTTTGTGGTCTGTTTTGATCCGTTGGACATGGTCAGATGTTCTCCATGTTTTTGTTGTTGGGGTTGCTGGACTGAGATCGTAACTGTAAATGAAAGTTTGGGCCTTCAATAGCGAGTTGAGCGAGGTGCAGAGTGCAGAACGATGGATACAGACTGTTAGCCGCCTGGTTATGTTTTTGGAAGTCCGGTGTTTGATTATTTCTGGGTCGGAAGGAGCTGGATTGGATCTAAAGGCTGCGGATGACTGTTGGAATGTCAGCGATGGAGCTGGTGAGATTTAAGAGAGGATGGTTGAACTGGTGGGGCCATTCAGAGTGATCGTGCTGGTTGCAGATAGCAGGGCTCCAGTTTTTGTCTACCGTTTTGTTTTCTTTGATCGGATTTGGTTGGTGGTGTTTGAGACTACCTGGCATGACCTGACTAGAACTTGGGATGCTGCTGTTGTGGAGAGAACAATGGTGGTGGCGGGGGCATAGTGGATTGCTGTAGTCCATGGGATCAGTGGTTGCTTCTTTGCCTACTGTTGGACTTGATCAATGTTGTAAATGTTGTTGTACTTGAATTCTGTGTTTGTGTTTTGTTTTTGTTGCACTTGAGCTGGAGAAGTGAAATTTCGTTCAGCTATACAGTCGTGTATGGTCTGAATGACAGTTACTTTTGAGTTGTTTTTTTTTTGACTGACTCTGGAAAATGTAGACCTCTGTGCTGTTACCAAGATGTGCTTTAACTCTGCAGAATGTGCTTTGCCAGTTAAGGGCTTCAGTGCCTTTCACATATTTAGACCATCAGCTGCATAGAGAGGGGCAAAAGGTGGAGGATTGTCAATCTGTATTAGCAACAAACTTGACTCTATTAGTTAAGCAAGAGTTCGTCAACATGTAAATCACTGTAGACATGGTCCCATACCATTACCTACCAAGCTGTAGGTCACCCTCTGTCCCTAGAATCCCATAGTTCGTGCCTAGACCTACTGAAGACACTTACCATTAAACAAAATACCTTATTCCAAGAAGACTTAACTAACCCCCTATAGACTGGGAATCCCACACTACCTCATAATGTCAGGCGCAGTGGTTTTTGGAATTTATCTAGTCAAGGGTATCTGTGTTAATGCACACACCTGCCGGAGGTTCAGACTTAACCGACCCTGGTACTCACCAATATGGGAGAGGGCTGTGCGCCACCCATTGTCTTCATTGGTAAGGTTGGACCACAAAGCCGTCTCTAGTCAGAATAAAAATCAACTCTGTAACCCCAACAAACCCTGTACCTAGTTGGGAACTATTCTAAAGCAAGCTACACCCTATTTGAGTGATAGCTTATTAAAATTCAGTGTCTTTCCCTACCCTTAGTTCCCAACAACCTATGCAGAATTGTTCCCAGAAACCCCTTACAACCTATGTGGAATTGTTCAGGGAGACCCTGTACAACCATGTATGGCTGTACAGAGGCTGCTGCACCTGAAACAACTCTGGAAACAAACCAGCTGGTGGAATCCTAAACCTAATAGGTTCTATAACAAAAGGAAAAAAGTCATGGCTGAAGTAAGAAGTAGCAATTCCCATAATGAAAGTCTCTCTCTAATTAGACTAAATAGGAACCTAAGAGGATTAAACAAGTCCGACAAGGCCATTTACAAGCTTAGGATAACCTCAAGGTAACCACAAGGTCTTCTACAGCTATGTCTGAAACCTCAAAGGCAGCACACACTGTGCCAGACTTGTGATTAGTGGTGCCACCCTCACAACGCAGCAAATTTGCTGGCTGGCTCCACTCCTCCCCCCCACCCCCATCTCCCTTCATGAAATGCTTATTAGCGTACCTCCCTCCCCCCCAGCTAGTCTTGCCAGTGCTCACTAAGGCCAAAAACAGCCTCAATTTGCCTGATAATATCCTGGGATGCCTCCTAAATAGCTGGAAACATGACCTATCAGGACAGCTTGAGTCATGTCCAACTGTAGCTTAAAAAGAGGCTTTGCATGACAAGATTTGAGGACTACAAAGGTTATCCTATTTCACAAGGGTGGGCTATCAACTGACCATGGAAACTACAGACCTATTAGTTTGACTAGTCTAATATGCAAGCCATGGATTGAATTACCATGGATATGATCAAGAAAGACAGGCAACCTTCGGACAGTGAGCCAAAACCAGTTTTGCTTTGGGTAAAATCATATCTACTAAACTTGAACTACTTTGACTTTGAGAAGTTCAAGACAATAAATGAAGGGAAAATGGTGTGTACCACCTACCTGGACTTGTCTAAAGTGTACAGTGCAATATTTCACTCTGGTATAGTTGACAAACTCTCAGAACTGGGCATAAATCCCTACATAACTCACTGGATTGCCAGTTACTTCACAGAAAAGACAGTCAGGATTGGTGAAAATCACGTCCACTAAGAGACTGACCACCAGTAGGCTGCCTCATGACATCGTACTGGGACTGCTACTATTGGGCATCTATTTCTGCGTAAAAGGGTAATGGTTGACCATGTCCGCAGATGACTGCAAATTGGGAGCTACATAGATTCCTCCTTGACACAAACGTCTTACAAGAGGGTTTAACAGATGACTAGTGCCAAGTCGCACACTAAATCTCAGTGCCAGGAAATGCAGTGCCTTTTAGGAAAACTTCCACCCAGGATAATTACTCCATCGATGAGACACCCCTAAGAGTTGGCCCAGTATGGGAAAATATGTAGAACACATGACCAAGGTAGATGAACCTTTTGCACATCTGCAAAATGAGTAGCATCAAAACCACTAGAATCAAGGATATAAATTTTGCTTGTAACATCAGTAAGACATGTTGGGGAGACAGATGCGTCATAGAGGATCCCCATGCTCTGGAACAGGCTCCCCATCCATGTGAAGCAGAGTCCATCCCTAACTCATTTAAGTGCAGCCTTGACCAGTGGATGGGAAATCAGAATTTCACCCCGGATCTGGCCTCCATGTCTGTGAGAGACGGACAATATTTCCCAAACTAACATACCTCCCCGCCACTTAACCTCTAGAAACTTCCTAACATACCCCAGTGATAGAGGGACATAGTTTGGTTGGATTGCAAGGCTAGGCTTACAAAAGTCGTAGTGGTAGTTAGCCTAGTATATAACTATGAACAAGTAAGAGAGGATTCTCCCATACTCCAGATGTCCAAGGATGTCATATATTATCTTGACAGAAGTAAATCTTTCAGAAATTCTAATCAGATGTTAATTTCATTTCTTACATGAGAGTAAAAGATTACCTGTGTCAAAACAAGCCATCTCCATATAGTTGTCTCATGCTGTTGCTTTTCATTATACCCACCACAGTAAGGCAGTTGCAGGCAGAGTCAGTGTTCACTCCACCAGGGCCTTTGCTTCATCTGTGGATTTTTGGAAAGGGGTGGATTCTAGAAATGTCTTAGAAGGAGCAACTTGGTCCTTTGTACATACTTTCACAAGGTACTCTAAATTTCTTCTTCAGGTCAATAGACTTTGTTAGGACCATTCTTCAGGGGTCTCCTGGAGTCTCATCTTTCCTTTTGCCACTTAATATAAGATGTGGCAGTTCTAACCATATTACTAAGGCTACTACTGCAACAGTGATCAAATGGTGAACATAGTACAGTCATGTAGTTAAACTTGCCTTGCCAGAGGATGTTCAAGTGATCACTGCTGCAGTAGGGCTCCACCCACCTTATTATTGTTAATGTTTTTGTTGCCAGGGTGAGGACTTTTATTTTCCTAGCATTGACCTGTTCAGGGCTGTAGCTTCCCCCTCTCAGTTGGCATGAAAACTCTGAGGAGCTTGGCTCCATACCACTCTTTTTCAGCTCTGCTTGAGCTGATTAGTAGTCTTGGTGAGTGGAAGATGGCATTAGGCACTTGAAGCTGGCTAGCTGTTATAGCTTTATCTCCTGTAGTTCTAATGCAGTAGTAATCATTTGAATGTCTGTTATGGTAAGTTTGCTTACACAACTGTACTTGAGGATGTGCAGCAGATTCTAAAGGAGGCTAAAAAAAAACTTAGAAAATCATGTATGTGTAGGTGGAAAAAGATTTTCTAGTTGGTGCCGTATTAAGAACCAGGACCCTTTTAAGACCTAGATGTCTCTCTTTCTAGAATGTGTGTGAGATATATTATCATCTGGCCTTTCTTATTCTGTCAAGTTTCATCTTTCGGTCTCCTCTGCCTCTCTGGCCTTGGATGTTTCATTAGTAGATGTTGGACTAAACTTGGAAGGTCCTGCTGTCAACTTATATTTGAAACCAGGCAATGCCGTTTTCTTCGAAACTGAATTGTAGCTTCTGAAGTAGAATTCTGCTGTCATCAATTTTAGAGAGACGGCCAGTATTTTGTGGAAATTACCCATGAGGGGCAGTCTTAGTTTGCTGTAGATTCTGCTGTCATTAATTTGAGACATGGGTAATTTCCACAAAATACCTGGCTGTTACGGGGCAGTCTTTTAGTTTGCTGTAGGTGGTGTCAGATGATAAGAGTAGAGCAGCACTTGTGTGAAAACTATTTATGAAGCCATGTTGTCCATCACATCAAAGCCCATAGTTAGTGTTTAAACATCTGAACTTTAACAATATATATATATATGAAGAGGGCAAAGAGTGGAGATAAGTTGGATGGTCTTTATGGAATTTGGGCTGGGTACTTTAGGAAGAGGTATACTGATGGTGTTTCAGGGCTGTTAGCATGAGGTTATAGGGTTATAAAATAAGTTAGGGGGTTTCCTAAGAAGTTAGGGTGGAGTACAGTGAAGGTAGAGCTGGAGAGTTTCAAGTTCTTTAATATTTTTTTAGTTTCCTTAAAAGAAACATCTCTGAAGTGGAAGGTGGCTGCATAATCTGCAAGAAAGTGTATTTGAGCTGAAGGGTTGCTTTGAGTAATTTATTTATTAGAGCTGTGATTTAAGAAATGTGTTGGTGATAGCATCAGTGATAGAGATGGTAAATGTTCTATAATCTGATGGTTTAGGGTTAGAGGTATTGGGGACATTGCTGGCAAGAGAGGTGGAGTTAGCAAAATCTCTAGTTAGATGTTTTATTTCTTTACAAGTTTTTTGGATTATTGGTAGCAGACATTTGCTTATTTCTAAGATAAATGGCTTTGGCTGAATTTTGTAGCAATTTGTTTTTTTAAGGATAGATACTTTTCATATAGGAGGATATTGGGTAAGTTTTCTTACTATTAAGATTTGTCTCTTGTTTCGTGAAAGTTTTGATTTCATTGGTAAGCCAAGGGTATTTTTGGCCTTGTAGCCTTCTATTTACACAATAGAAGATGCGAGTTCTGGATAGCAAACGAGTATAGATATTTTTCAATAAGGTACTTTACAGTGGTCATCAGTTTGGTAAGGGAGAATCCTGCTGATGGAATTTAGATGAGAAAGAAGCATAGCCATTTTACGTAGAGGGAAAATTCAACCAGTCAGTATTTGTGGCATAGGTTTGATAGCTTTGAAATATCAATAGGACAGTACTAGACTGGGATTAGTTAAGTTTGGTAGAATTTTGGTGTTAAATATCAAGTAGAGTACTTTCCTGTTTTGAGGTTTGGCCTGGCGTGCTGCTTTATAAATTGTTGTATATTAAAATGTTGCAGTATGTTGTTCAGCTGTTTGACTGTGTGACCATTGGGGTCCAAATTTAAGCCCCCTAGAAAAATTGTATTCTGCTAGGACCATGTGAAAACATTTGCAAGGTTGTCTTTATTTAAAAAAAAAAAAAAACTGAGTAAGATGGTGAAATACAAAGAGAGATAATGGTAAGCTGAGTACTGTTTCCTTTGTGTAGGTTTGCCAACGCCCAGAAGTAACTTTATCAGCCTGGATAGCTTTTGAAGAGGCAGTAATTTGAGGGAGATATGTTTGATTAGAGGCATGATCCTGCCACCACTTCTTGGGCCAAGTTTAATATGCAGGATACAAATTCAGAAATAATCCAGTCTTGGTAAGAGCTATTATGTTAGGGTTTTCTCTTGAGACCTATTTCAAAAGTAGCCCACATGTTTATACTGTAGGTGTAAATGTATACAGTTTGTAAAAAGTTGTGACATTTTCTGACAGTATTGTTAGGGTTGGAATAGTTTAAGGGATAGTGGATATTAAATGGATATTGAGTTTATTGATTCTTGAAGAGGTCTAGTATTGGTTTGAATGTCTGTAATGTAGTGTCAGATATGTATTTGAGGTTCTTAACTTGCACAGTGGTGTTACTTGTTGCTCTGATGTCTGTAAGAAGAGTATCTGAGTTGCATGCTCTTATGGTGGGTTAACCCTACCTAATTTTTCATAAGGACACTGTCTTTGATAACCAATACTTTATGCCTACAGTGATTTCAGTTTTTAATCTACATTCCTTCCAGAACATTAAGTAAGGGAGTAATAGTGCTACATGTTCTCTGTCTACTGGCAGCTCAGGTACTACTTGGACAGAACAAAATCCTTCAGTAAGACCAATCAGCCATTTGTATTCTTTGAGTAGGACAGCCAGCAATAGAGCAAACAATTTCTAGATGGTTTTATTTTATTTATTTATTACAGTTTAATGACCGGGGAAGTCCACTGGGCCAAGAAGAGCCCGTGTTCAGTTGAGGCCCGGGGAGAAAAGCCTCATAGGAGATACCAATACACTGTATGAGTTCTTAAACAATTACATAGACATTATAATCATGAATATTAAGCTAGCTCTATACAATATTGACAAAGGATGACGTACAAAGCATGAAAATAATTGTTTGAATACAGAGTGGCTGCAGTGACAGTGGAACAAAACAAAAATACATGTTCAGGCTGTAGCACTTTAACATTTGGAGAATTATAGGTGCACTCTGTTCATGATGCTAAACCATGTGTACTTTACCCCAGCACAAACAAATTACCTGCTTCATCCTCCCTATGTCCACATTGTGATAGCAAAAATGCTGACCTACTTCATATATTCTGGAGCTGTAAATGCTCATACAAATTATGATGTTCACTCAGTCAGATTGAGCAAAATGGGGTATGAGAAATCTATATTATCCTGGAAATTTGCCCTATTGCATGTTCCCCCTGTCAAGCTAAAGAAACAAGAAAGAATTTTAATTACACTTCACACACAAAATATTATATTACACTGAACTGGATAGACATAACTCAGATGTCTTGGAATGAATTCAGACAAATAGCTATTAGATACACAACAGCACACAAATTTTTAATGCATACCCAAAAATCAAATAAACATTTTGTTGAATTTTGGGGCTCGCTAATGGATCATATACTGAGATAGTACCCACTGACTCCTACCACTGTCCAATTAAGGAATAAAACTGTATTTTTTCTCTACACTCTGTCCCCAATACCTCTCCCCTTCCATCATTTACTTTAACTTTTGGGATACTTGGTATAATCCAGCCTAATTTTATTCTTCCCCATTACATACCAAGTACATATGCAAGGTCATCATATTGGTTGTGTTCTACTGACAAGCAGTACACATGTATATAGTTTATTGAATGATTTAATAATTTCCTCAACTTGTTTGCTGATCATATGTGATAACACCATCCTGTCATTCCGTTACATTTCATTGTACTTAACATTATCTAACTATTTTTGTTTTCTTGTCTGATATGTTTGTTCTTGGTATTGAACTCAATGGAAATGTTTAAGAAATGTCAATAGAGATTGTTAAAAAAAAATAATTTTGGAGAATTAAGGATTTTTTTTTTTTTTTTCCAGAAGTGGATGGAAGTAGAGGAAGATGTAGCAGAAGATAAGTATGTGTAATAGGCAATCGGATATGAAGAAATTAGTGTTAGAGTGGCTAAAAGTATGCTTTAGAATGGCAGTGAGGCTGGTTGTTTACAGAAAAGAGGTGGTAACCAATAGCGAAGTAAAGCTGTAGAAGAAGGTGGAATATGGGAAAAAGATAAAAGAAAAAAAGAGGTAGAAGTTTAGCAGTGGAGTTAGAGGTTTAGTTGAGTGGAAGGTTCCTAGGTGGTGAGAAGAGGGGGTGCTGAAATGGTGGTAGTAGGGGGACTCTAATTGGAAATTAACAGGAGCATATCCAATTTGATGATGGGTAGGAATGTAGGCGGGATTTGAAGTTGGTGTGGTTAGGGGTATTATGGAGGGAGGGGGAAGAGAGTTCCATAGTTTGGCTATGGAGTAACCAGGTGCCGGGAAGGTTTGTGGATGTGTAAGATTTTGATTTTCTGATCACAGGGAGCTGTTGGGTATGTAGGGGTTAAAGAGGAGGAGAGAGCGCGGCAGCTGGATGGCTTGAACACAAATTTATGGGCAATGGTAAGCTTTAGAAATTTCAGGTAGTTGGGAAGTTCTATCACTGTAGAGGTTGGAGGGAGTTGCAATGAGGGAATCAGTTTTTGGAGTTGGTGGCAAATTTGAAAATTTTATTGTAGCAGGAATTAAGTTTGGATTGTAAGCCAAGTTGGAGGTTGGTGAGTAGGGGGGTCCCGTATGTTAGAGGGGAGAAAGTAGGTGGAGGCTAAGGTCTTCCTGGTGGAGGGAGTTGGGTAACAGTTGTCTGTATAGGAGTCCTAGATTTTGGTGGGTTTTTTAATGGCTGTTTGAATATGGATGTCGAATTTCAGATGCTCATCAATGATTACCTAGGAGTTTGGTGTGAGGCACAGTATCAATGGGGGTGTTATTTTGGCTAATTATCGAAAAGGTGGTATCAATTACTGAGCTTCTGGAGGGGATTAAAGATAATTAGTTTTATTTTATTTGCTTTCAGGGCAAGATGGTTGTTATGCATCCAGTTTTAGTTAAAGCAGATTGGGTCTTTAGTTGCAAGTCGAAGGTGGAGTCAGCAGTGCAGATGATAGTCATCTGCATACTGGATCAGGGACGAGTCTGGGATGGACTGGTGAAAGTTATTAATGAATATGTTGAGTGGGGGGGTGAGGACAGAGCCTTAGGGAACGGCAGTTAGGGTTTGCAGGAAGGGGGGTGTAGATGATTTCCATTTTACAACCTGCAGCCTTTCAGAGAGGAAGCTAGAGAACCAGGATGTTGTAGAAGGGGATAGGTTGGGACAGGAGAATGGGAAGGGAGACTGTGTCAAAGGCTTTGGATAGGTCTAGGAAAAGGGAGGTTACAAGTTTGCTAGAGTCGCGAGCATAGTTAATGCATTCTAGGAAGGATAGGAAGGAAAGAAGGGCAGTGATGGTACTGTGGCCCAAGCGGAAACCGTGTTGTGTGGGGGTGAGGAGGTTATTGTGAGTTGGGTATGGCATGAGTTGTGCATGGATTTTTGAGAGTGGAGAAAGGATGGCACTGGGCCTGAAGTTTGTAATGTCAATATTTTTGCCTCCCTTATGGAGTGGAATAATGAACGCATGTTTCCAAATTGAGGGGACATCGGATTCTTGTACAGATCTGTTTATTAGAATGGAGATTGACGGGTCTAAACTGAGTTTTCTCATGCTAGTTTTCCACTATTCGTACCATAACAAGTTACTTCTAGGCAAGGGCAGGGCTCACTCTACTCTGCCAAGACTTTGTTTTTTCGTTTGTTTTTTTTTGTGGCTTTTGTTTGGAAAAGGGTTGAATCAAAAGTATTCTATGGGCAGCAACTTGGTCCTCTATACATTTAAAAAGCATTATAAACTAGATGCATTTTCCATCTCTAGAACAGCTTTGCTAGAACCATTCTCCAGGGGGCTCCTAGATGCTAAAACTCTTTCCTCTTTCGTATAATTTTGAGCTGCGATATTCTACCCAGTTAGCTTTGGCTAAACATAACACAGTTATGCAAGTAAACTTACCATGACAGTAGATGTTCAAATAGGTCATTGTTGCAGTAGCTGCTCCATTCCTGTCTGTTAAGAATATCACCATGATGTGGATGTATGTTTTTGTTTTTGTAGCCTTGACCTGATTTCAAGGCTTCTAGTCTTTACTCCTTGAGGCACAAATACTCAAAAGCTTTGGTGCTCTAACCACTGCTTTTATGCTGCTTGTCCGTAAGACCCACAGCAATTCTAGCATGTGCCCTGAGTGTTTGAAGACTGGCCTGTGGTCATGTGCTTGGCATGATGTAACCCAGTTAGCTTAGGCTACTGCAACGATGATCTGTTGGAACATCTACTGTTAAAATGCATTTCTTTACTCAACTATACTTTCCTTTTTGTTGTATTGATTGTTGGTAGACTTCCCTGTCACTTTTCTTATTTTTAGTACTAAAAAGTGTGTGTGTGTGCTGGACAGATCCTTTATAAATGCTACTATACTAGTATATTTTCTGTCTAGGTGCAGAATAGTGACAGTTGTGATACTTACCAAGAATTTGTCTAAGTCCCTCAAGAGTAGGCTGCAAACTGAGTCTGTACCTAGACTAAACGCTTTAAGGGCCTGGCCATGTTTTTATCTGGTGGTTCTTCCAATTACATCAAACTTGCACCTTAAAATAATGAAATGCAAAGCAAGCAAGGAGAGCTGTAGGATGAAGATCTGTCTGTCACCCATTTAGTCTAATGTGACCGGCCCTGTGAGGTGCACTTGCTGCACCCAGACCAGATGTCTTCCTTTTCCTTATCCTCTGATGCCCCTTCAGAGGCCATCATTGCTGTTGAATCAAGCATACCCATGTTTACCGATAGCTCGCAGATACCTTCTCCAGATTCCTGGCCTTGGGGCAACTAGATGTTAGCCTTAAGTTATTATTGAGGTCGAAATGCATCAGATATTTCATTCATCAGGAGATTGAAGGTTTTGAGTTGGACAATCTGACCTGCTGGACTGTGCCCGTAAGTCTTTGCAGGCAGACATTATGCTTAAAACGATGCAGAAAACAAGACATCTTTCTCATCTTCTGTTTGGACAAATGCCAACCAAGATGGATGTTATGTAGGTCTCCCCCTACGTCCTCATATAGGCCAGAAAGACTGGCTCAAACTGGCTCACAGACTGCTGACAGCCCTTCAGTCCGTACAGCCTGCCTAGTAAGTCTCTGAAAGTAAAATGGATCCTCTTTCCTTGTCCAATAATAGAAAAAAAATCTTTCCTCCTCTGAAGAGGAATAGGGACTCTGTCCACAGACCAGAAAGATCTGGACTAAACTTCTAGATTTCACCTTCCCCAGGCTTTTAGCATTAATGTAGAAGACGCCTTGTTTTCTGAGTTTCCAATAAAGTGATTCCGTTTGCAGAAGGTATGACCTGTATGAATCTTTTTCAAGTAGAAAAGCAGAAAATCCTCAGACACCCAAAGTAGGTATTTTGAATGTTTACAAATGGAAGCTGCCAAGCCTGAGGTTCTTTCAGCTGTGTCAGGAACCGTGGGGGATGCATTTGTAGCAATTTACCAGGCCCCACGTTCTCATCCTTCAAAAAGCCAGATTTTACTGCATGGAAAAAGTTCCAAAGATGTCTTAAAAGTGTCTAACCCAGCAGTGGCCTCTGTAGAGTGATATTGAAAGCAGAATCTTGAATAAGTTTGGTTAAAATGTATAACTTTGCAGCAATGACTTTTAAGGCAATTAATTACCAAACTATCATGACCAAATTCTTGTTGGGCATTCTGGATCATATGGGACAAAAGATGAGATATCTCAGACTTTAATCTGAGGCCCAGTTTGTAAGAACTCTTTCAAACTGCATCCCAAGTGACCAAACACACCGTGGTCACAAAGCCATGGATCCAAATCCGCGGGTAGTGGCTTTGTGAGTAGAATGCATGTCTGGCTTAAGGCTTCAGCCTCTACCAGAGTATGTCAGGTCAATAATTTTGTGGGGGAATGCGCTGTGGAAATGTTTAGTTTTTTTAATTGGATAAGAGGAGAAAAATCCTGAAAGCAAGGTGTCTGACAGCTTTTTCATTCCCCTTTGCCCAAGTACGATAGGAATTAGCCCTCTAAACTTGGACCCTTTTACAGATAACAGCCCTAAGGCAAACATTAAAAAGGTAGAAAATCTCAGTTTAAAAGCGGTGGAGCACTGACTATGATATGCCTGGAGGAGCCCAAGGGGTCACTTTTTCAGAGTACAGTTGTGGCTGTGCCCTACTCCATCCACTCCAGCTTCTCCCTTCTTACTCCATACAAGATGGTTTGTAAGTTTTCCTTATGTTTTCCATTCAGGAAAGCATCACTACAGATGCTTTGTTGCTGAGCATTAACAAAGAAGGGTTACAGACTGCAGTTGGAGGACAGCATGCCACACTTTGCAGGGATACTTCAGGTTCCCAAGGAACAGGAGGGTCTGATTCTATTCCTCTTGGCAGACCTTCAGGCTCAGGAAGACGTAGATGTCATCCCTTCTCTCCTACAATGTGAGGGCTTTTACTCGACTGTTCATAGTTCCCAGAAAGGGAAGGGACATGGAGTGTCATTTTAGCCTCGTCAAGACTCAGTACCTTCCTGAAGGACTCCAAGCTAAGGATGTTAATCCTGCAGGGCCTGCTGCCCCTTATGCATCATGGTGCAAAGGTGGTCACATTGGATCCGAACATAACTCCTTCCAAATCACCATTCCCAAACAACACACAGGCTTTGTCAAATTATTTGCTAGGGGATTGCACTTTGCTTAATTGCCTTTTGGGCTGATCACTGCAACAAATCTTCAAGTGCCTAGCCATTACGTATTGCAGATTGCAGGGAACACATCTTCCCTCATCTGGACAATTGCCTCGTGTATAGTAAGGTTGTCAAGTGAAGTGATTAGATCCCTAGCCTTCACTAGGGATGTTCTGGAACACTTTGGGTTTACCCTCAATATGCAGAAGTCACAGTTAGTACCACCCAGAGAGTATTCTTTCTGGGTTCCCATCTGAACATAGCCAGGAAGACCTTTTTTCCCCAGGACAAGGTGGATAGTAAGTTAAGCTAATTCATAATACCTGACGACTTGAGGATAGCAGATCTGGCTCCAAGTAACACATGATGCTCACCTTCTCAACATAGGCTTTTATTCAGGACTGTTTCTAGTCTGCAGAAATGTAGAAACATTGAGTTCTAGTTTAGACTTTTCAAGACTCAATACTTTCCAGAAGGTCCGCAAGCTTAGGGTATTATTTCTGCAGGTCATTCTACCCCTTCTGCATCTTTGTGCCCCGGTGGCCACTCAGGATTTTGGGCTTCATAGCTTTCACCATAGTAATAATCCCCCATGTGTAGTTTCATACAAGGAAGATCTAGTGGTATCTCATATGGTTTACTATCACATATTCGATCGTCATTTAGACGATCGAATATATGCGAAAATCATTTTCTCGAAATCAACATTGCTGTGCAGATCGCACTATAGTGGGGATTGGGAAATGTACCCTTACCCTCACTGTAGTGTGATCTCTGAGTTTATATATATATATATATATATATATAAGTAGGGGTGTGCAGGAGGGCTTGCCTCCCTGCAAATGATGTTAGTTGTGGGCAGATGTGAGCATTTCAGCAAAGTCAATATTCAACATTGCTGAAATACTCCGTTCGGTATTTTGGTTGCTCAGTATTTTGATTTCCAACAATATTTGTTGGAAATTGTTGCATTCGTCTAAATGACGTTCGCAAATATGATAGTAAACCATTTCATATTGGTGCAGTGCCCGCATTCTCATCCTGTAGACCACAGGATTCCAATTCCTCCCTTTTGCAGTAAAAAAAATGGTGCACAAAACAGAGGTATGAATTCCAGATTCTCCTTTTATCAGAAATCCCCCAGCCGAGCCAGCACCACACATCGAACCGAAATATCAGGTCTGGCATGGGGGGACTTTGTCAGTATCTCAAAGGTCTGAGGGACATGGTCATCCTGTCAGCAGAAGTTGCACATCAGTGTCAGAGATGCTAGTTTTAGATCAGAGATTAAGGGCCCTAATTCAGTCATGGACTTGAGGGACCCTAAAGGCAGTGACAAGACACCACCACCACTGTCATTTAGTACATCCAGAAGTAAGAGTGCGAGTAAGGTCTTGCCATTTCTACAGAGTAGCAATGATAGGATAGGAATTGGCAGTTTATTAGAAAATGTGTTTCAGGCCGTCCTTTTCCTGTTGGAGCAAAATGCAGTAGCAGACTGAGCCGGACAGAGGCAGACCTTCATGAGTGCATGCTACACTGTAAGGTTTTCCTGTTGGAAATATTTTGTTGCATCTCTAGAAAACAAACTGTCTTATTTCTGATTAAGAAACCTTTGCAGAGCGGCCTGCATTGCAGATAACTTCACCACAACATAGATGGGGATTGTTGTTTGTCTTTCTTACCTTCATCTTGATTGACAGGGTAATCTAGAAGATAAGTAAAAAGTCACCCAGGGTGCTTCTGACACCATTTTAGCCAAGGCAACACTGGTTCCCCTTCTTTGGGAATTGGCATAAAGGCAAAGCCAAACACTACCCCACAGAACAGACGTATTGACAGTGCAAGGGTTTTCTCATACATCCAACGTTATGGATCTAAAGCTCTCAGCTTGGGTGATAGAATGTTAATGGCATTTAGTCACCAGTACTTAAGTTGTTGCCTCACAGTAAGACGTTGTCCTGTTCGATTCCTAGCTAGAGCGTCTTCTGTGTAGAGACGTGCATGAATGGGCGTACCTTCGTTGAAGGTTGTGTGTCAGGGCCAGCAACTCTGCATGTAAAAATCTACTGCCAATCATTAGCGGACCGGAGTTCCACTGTGGCGACTCCTAACCGGAAAAAGCCGAAAGACACAACAACAACTTTGAGGACATGCTTAATATTATCAGGGAGGCAGGAATTCCTACTGCCAGGAAATCGTGTGTTTGAAAAGTAAAAAGTTTGTCTCATGCTGCTAGGGTACAGGACAGGATCCGTCCAACATAGAGGCACCACTGGTCCATTAGTCCTTTGAAAAATGAGTAGGCCTGGCTTGCACCTCCATCTAGGTCTGTCTGCCATATCAGCCTGCTTCCCCATATTTTCCTGTAGCAGTTCGCTGGCTGTGAGTTGGTTGCTGAGAGGCCTGCAATCCTTAAGTTCATATCCAGTAAGGAAGAGAGTACCCCTCCTTAGAAAATAAAATGTCTTGGCGTGACTCTCAACCCCCTTTCAGCCATCAGCATCCTCACCAGTAAAGTTCCTAATGTAGAGGGCAGCTTTGCTGGTAGCACTTAGCACAGCCAGGTGATGATAGGAGCTTCAGCCCCTTAACTGCATAACCCACTTTTGTTCTACAAGGACAAGTATCAAAGCTTGCTTTTCTTTCCTTCCAAATGTGGTGTCAGATGTTACTCTAAAGCAGTCTGTTCAACTTCCCATGTTCTTTCTCTATTCCAAAGAGCAAGGAACAAAGAATCCTGCACTTCCTGGATGTGCATATACAGTTGAGATTTTACCTAGGTAGGACAAAGAGTTCTGTAAGGCTGATTATAGTTGTTCATCTCTCTGGCTGAGAGAGGACAGCATAGGTTCATAGGTTTATACTAGGCTATCTGCCCTAAGGCATTTATAAGCCTAGCCCAAATTTTTGTGGCTTACGCCACCCCTTATATGAAAAAATACTGTGCCCATTAGTTTGTTGTGCCTCTGTCCAGCAGTGACATAGATGATTCCTGGGGTAAACCTACGATCTCCCATCCACAGGTCAAGATTTCTCTTGAACAGAGCCAGCGAGGTGCTCTGCCTCACATGGACCGGGATTTTATTCCACAGCATAGGGAGTCTGAGTGATAAATCTATCCCTCCAGCACGTCCTATTTATGTCCGTGCTAAGGTTTAAGTCGCTTGCTCTAGTGGTTTTGGTGGATTTGGATTTTTTGAGGTGGAGCATGTCCATTAATTCCGGGTTGGACATGGCCTTGTATGTCAGGCACATGTCACCTCTGAGCAGACGGTATGCGACTGAATAGAGCTGGAGTTTCTTCAATCTGGCAGCATATGACAGATTTTGGAGTCCCTTTATCCTTTTGGTGAGGAACTTTTGGGGTCTCTCCAATTGCTGCAGATGTCGGGTGAGATACATCCCGAATGGGGCATTGTACTCTATCATTGGTCTGATAAGTGAAGAGTACAGGGGAACAATGACCTCACTAGATCTGGATGTGAATCCCTTCATGATCAGGTGGGCAGTGTAGAAGGTCTTTCTAACCACTTTAGCAACATGAGTGTCAAAAGAAAGGCCACTGTCAACCTGGGTCCCCAGGTCCCTGATAACCTCTTCTGTGCTTAGTGGATTGCCACCTATATGGTAGCTTGGGGTTACCTTGTTTTTCCCGAAGGGTATGACTATACATTTTTTGACGTTTAACTTCAGGCCATGGCTCTGGCACCAGCTATCTGTTTCCGTGAGTCCCTTCTGAAGGATATATAAGCATGTTTTTCAGAAATGTATGCAGGTGGTCTTTTTTTTTATTAAATGCAGAAGAATAGCTTGCCAGCACATTCGGAGAACACAGTACCAGGGTTGCTTCCACTACTAGGGGCATTCACTCACTGTGTAGGTTCTCACTTTCTTTGAAACTGACACCTGGTCATTTGTCCACACATTTGCAAAACAAAAGGCATTCTTTCATTGTGTTCTCAGTGAGGATCATCCCTTTGTTTCAACCACCCACTCTGCCTAAGCTCTGAGAGTCATCCCAGGTATGAGGAATACTGCAAAAGTGATCCAGTGAACTTGCCATAAAAGTGGATGTTAAAATAGATTGCGATTACGGTACTATTTCCCACCCACTATCCCTTTGCAGAGGTGACCTTGGATCCTTCCTTCTCACAGCAAGTGTGGGTTTATACACTTCTTACACAACATGTCTCTCATCTACAGTTGGTTACCTTCTCCCTTCCCTTTTGGTAGGGTGACAGTTATTCATTTTGTCTGAAGAATAGGTATGGGTTTTTCCATCCCACCCCCCTACACACACACACTTAAGTGCCACCTATCTGCCTACCACTCCAGTTCCCATATTTTTTCTTGCGCTTGCCATCGGACAGTTTAACAAATTTCTGAAGATATAGTGCAGGTATCTGTCTCAAATGTATGCACCAGGGGAAGACTTCTGAGCTCTTGAAGGCTTGGACAGATGAAAGGCTGGTTCACCTAACAGTGAAGTCCCATATGTAAGGAATATTACAACAGTGATCTGTTCACATGTATACCATTATGGTAAGTTACCTACACAGTTGTACAATCCTGAATGTCTCCAAATGTTAACTTTGGAAGCCCCTTTGCTCAAGCTCTCATGGTTTTTCTGGATTTGAGTGGGGCCCAACTTCACATACCTGTAGCCAGGTCAGACAGGCAATGCCACATATTTGAAGCTGTCCGTCCTCAATTCGTTTACTTCATTGTGCTTTCATTTTTCCTACTTGGTCTTTGTTTTCAACTGATTCTGTTTGAAAGCAACTAGACTCTTGTAAGCTTGATATTGGTTTATATTTTACTACAGTTTTTATGCAACTGCAATATTTTCATTTACTGTCATATAATTACAATTCTCTGTATGTTCACTTACTGTTTTATGTATGTACGTTTTATTTTTTGATTCTGTCAGTGTTACTAGTTTGTGCGTGTACATGTACTATATAGATCTTGCAAAACTGCTTTCTTCTCATCCTGTAAACTGGAGCATTTCTTCCCAGGACTCCCCTCAAAATGGGATTTGTGCCTAGTCCGATTTTTCCCAGTAAGCAAAAACGATAAGTACATTAAAATTTCAATGTTAAGTTGTCTATCTCGCCTTCATTCTTGCTGGATGGGTTCGGAGCTGACCTCGGCTCCGACTCGGCCACTCTAAAAGCTTGAGAGTTGGTTCCACCGGCTCGAGGCTCCCCTTATATCCCACAATGCTAGGCGTGAATTACCTCAGATCTCGTTTGCCGCTACAGCGATCGAGGTGTGTTTTCTACCGGCTCCAGGTTAGTGAAAGTTAGACTAGTTTAAATTCTCTAGACTTAAGCTAGCTTAGTGTATTTTTCTTTCCCCTCAGTGTAGTGGATATTATCCCTTCTACCTTTTATCCAGCCCCCCTTTTTTTTTTTTTTCTAAAGAACTTATAGTTCTTTCCCTAAGGCCTTCGGGCCCTTCCTTCCCTATCCTTAGGGTGTGTATGTGTTTGATTAGGGAGTTTTAACTTAACTTACCTTTAGTTTAAATAATTTCCTTTGAACCCCTATCAGTGTAATCTGTGTGTGTGTGTTTTCTGTGTGTGATTACACTTCGGTTCCTTGAGTATGTCCAAGGATACAAAGGTCTCAGGCTTCAAGAAGTGTGACTCGTGCTGTCAGAAAATGTCTCTGACAGACGGTCACACTTCTTGTGTGTATTGCCTGGGACCTTTACACCTGCAGGACTCTTGTGCTGTATGCCATGGCTTCAGCCCTAGAGTCCTGCAGGAGAGAAAAAATAAACTCATTTTGAGGGGTTTAATTAAGCCTGAAGGTTCCCTTTCTGTGTCATCGGGGAAACCTTCTAAGGCTTCCAAGACCTCGGCTCCAGCTTCAGAGTCGAGGCCTAAGGCTTCGAAGCCTACTGCTTCATCGGCTCCGGCTGGAGCCGATGAGTCTTTGACTGCAGTATCTGTAGTTTCCTCAGCTCCGGCCGGAGCCGAGGCATTAGAGATTCCTGAATCGGCTCCGATCAGACCATCGGAGCCGACATCTAGAAAGAGATCGAGGTCACCTTCCCTTGGCTCCGTTCATTTGGCTCCAGCGTCTCCCTTGCTGTCTGAACGGAGCCACAGATCTCACTCCTCCAGGTCATCGAGGCTCTCAGATCACGACCTCCAGAGGGTAGTGAGTAGACTTTTGAAGTCCGAGGCACTGGCCCAAATGCTCCAGAGTCCGACTCATCAGTCGATGCCTCAACTTGTTCCAATAAATATTCCTCCTCCGACTCCTTTGAGCTCAGAGCCGGGGCGTCTCGGGACCGAGACTGTGGTAGCGTCGGAGCCGATACAGTTGTCTTCGGCTCCGTCGTCGGCTCCGATTTCTTCGTTTGAAGAATCTCGGCGCCGGGCTTCCCTCGTCGGCTCCGAGGGGGTGAGTGGCATCGGACCCCTGTCCGACCCCCCTCTCCCTCTCGGTGCTTCGGCGCTGGTGAGTTCGGCTCCGACATCGGCCTCGGAGCCATCTCTGTCAGTGCCGAGGGAGGTTCTCAGCTTCTCGGAGCAGGGACCTCTGGCTCTGCCGGACAGGGGTGCGTTCGAGGTCATGCGGAGTGTGTTGGAACCTTGTTAGACTCCACAGTCGGCTCTGTCCGCCCCTCCCTCTTCGGTGCCTTTGGTTATGTCGACTCACTCCCTCATCCCAGACCGCAGAGAGCCAGCTCCTCAAGAATCCCCTATGGGGATCTCATCCTCTTCCGAGGCCTCCCCTGAATTGGCAGGGGAGCCCCCTAGGAAGAGAAAGTGTAAGAGGAAGCCCATAGACTCACCTGAGTCTGTCACCTCTGACACAGATTTAGAGGATTCCGAGGGTTCCCCACATTCCCCTTCTGAAGATGTCTCTTTCGCAGACATTCTAGAGATCCTGAAACAGAGGGGAAATTGGCCAGCCCTTAACCGTTCGGAGGATGAATCTGTGTATCTTGAGGCGTTTGGCTCTTGCCCTTCCACCTCCTGGGTGCCCCCCCCCCTTTGATCCCCTCATGCAGGTGGTTGCAAAGAAGGCCTGGACGGCTCCTGATTCAGTGGACCCCTACCCCCAGGAGACCTTCAAAATTTATAACAGCACCAACTGACAAGCAATTTCTCACAAAAGGTGTTTCTGTGGATGCTATGGTGGTAGCTGCTGCCACCAAGAAGGAACTAGCTGATCCTTCAGTGCCTGTTCATCCCCCTAACAAGGAATCTAGGTCTATGGACAGGTACGGAAAGCGGATGTTCTCGTCAGCGACCTTTGCTATCCGTTCGCTGAACTACCTATGCCATTTTACTCGTCTTCAAAGAGACTTGATCAAAGAAGCGAGTGACATGTTGAAGGATCCTACGGCTGCGGGTTTTCAAGACAAGATGAACACTCAGCTGGCTACCCTGAACTCCATAGCTAACTCCTCCATGCGCCTCCTCTCTTATGCGGCTGATGGAGCGAGCAGGGCCGCAGGGACAGGTGTGGCCTTACGCAGGCATGCCTGGATGCGGCTATGCAACTTTGCGGACCCCTTTAAAACGTCATTCACTAATTCCCCGTTTGATGGATCATCTCTTTTTGGTCCTCAAGTGAAAGAAACCTTGACTAGGTGTGAGACAGATGGCAAGACTCTTTCTGCCGTCGGAGTCCGTTTTTCTACTCCTTCTAGGCCTTACCCCAAAGGCCAGAAAAGTGGGAAAATGTGGTTCATAAACAATCTCAAGGGACTTCGCCTGACGACAGAGTCGGTTCCCGCCAGAGGCAGAGGGGGAACAACAATGGTAGACGCCGCCCTAGAGGCAGGGGTCCGAGAACCAGGGCAATCGAGAAGCCTTCTCTGATAAGCCCTTTCAGCATCCCTGAGGTGTTGCCCGACTGCCCACCTTCGGAGGCAGTCGGGGGAAGATTGTCACTGTACCCAGAAGCCTGGCTATCCCTGACTCAAGACAAATGGGTACAGTCCATCATTTCCGAAGGCTATTCCGTTCCCTTCGTTCGCATTCCAAACCAATCAAAAAAATCCCTTCCAGATGTTCCACCCGCTCAAAGGGATCTTGCAGCTTTGGAAATTTCAAAGCTGCTTGCAAAAAGAGCAATTCAGCCAGTTCCAGCAGACCAGCAAGGATCCGGAATCTACTCCAGGTTCTTTTTAGTTCCAAAGAAAACAGGGGACTGGAGACCAATTTTGTATCTCAGTATCTTGAACAAGTCAGTCAAGAAAATAAGATTTTGGATGGTCACGCTGCAGTCCATCCTTCCCCTATTGGGAAAGGGAAACTGGATGTGCTCTATAGACCTTCAGGATGCGTACTATCACATAAAAATGAACAGACGCTCCAGAAGATTCCTCCGCTTCAGGCTGGGAACCAGTCATTTTCAATTCAGGGCCCTGCCCTTTGGTCTCACCACTGCCCCCCGGGTGTTTACCAAATGCATGGCAGTGGTAGCTTCTCACCTGAGACGTCAAGGATTCCAGGTGTTTCCATATTTGGACGACTGGCTCCTCACAGCTCCCACCAAGCATCTTCTTCTGTTGGCCAGGGACTACACCTTTCGCATTTGTCAAAATTTAGGCATTTCAATAAATTGCGAAAAGTCTGTTTTGTCGCCTTGTCATACTATTACCTTCATAGGCGCAAATCTAGACACAGTCAACATGTCTGCGAGACTAACAGATCAGAGAATAACAGACATACACAAACTGGTCTCGCTCTTCTTCAGCAGCAACAGAATCAAAGCCAGGTTAGTTCTGAAAGTGTTGGGGATTATGGCGGCTGCCATACCTCTGCTTCCATTAGCCAGATTCCACATGAGAATCCTTCAATGGATGCTCTTCACGCAATGGTCATACCAGCAACTTCCGATGTCCCACACCATCATGATTACGCAAACATGCAGAAATCATCTTCTCTGGTGGATGTCTTCCCCTCAGCTCTTATTGGGAAGACCCTTTGTCCCTTCCCCTCCGGTTGCTACTCTGACAACGGACGCCTCCCTGATCGGGTGGGGGGGGCATTATCAGGGCAGAACTGTCCAGGGCACATGGCAACCAGACTAATGCCACTTGCACATAAATGTTCTAGAGATGAGAGCAGTGCTTTTAGCGTTGCAAGCCCTTCAAGACTCTCTTCCCTTGGGAACGATAGCAATCCAGACGGACAATATGTCTGTAGTGTGGTATATCAACAAACAAGGCGGAACCAGGTCCTACCCCCTGTGTCGAGAAGCACTCAGACTGTGGCAATGGGCAATTTCTTCTCAGCGGTTTCTGATAGCAACGCACATCCCCGGGAAGTCCAATCAAATCGCGGACAAGTTGAGCAGAGCTATCCTCATGCCTCACGAGTGGTCTCTGAAAGACTCTGTTGTGAGAGAAATTTTTCTCAAGTGGGGTCAGCCTTGCTGCGACCTTTTTGCTACTCCCCAAATCAGCAAGTGCAGAGATTATTTCACCCTATTCCCTTTACCAGGCCAGCCCAGCAGAGACGCTCTAGTCCAAGTTTGGCCCCGGGGACTTCTGTATGCATTTCCTCCCTTCCCACTAATCTCTCAAGTGATACAGAAAGCTATCGCTCAGAAGGCCTCGTTGATCCTCATTGCTCCTTACTGGCCTCGACAGGTTTGGTTCCCCTTTCTACATCATTTTCTGTTGGAGCGACCTTGGCATCTGGACCTAGTTCCAGATCTTTTGATCCATCAGTCGGGTCAGTCTCATCGCTCCCTTCCCTCTCTGAACCTCACTGCTTGGTTCCTCCAATTCCAACCTTAGCCAGGCTTCCTCAAATATCTCACTCTGTCCGAGATATTTTGATAGCTTCCCATAAATCTTCCACTCGAAAGATTTATTTGAGTAAGTGGAAACGTTTCGCCTATTGGGCTCAAGGAAGGGACATAGATCCTTTCACTGCTTCCATCCAAATGGTCCTTGATTTTCTAGCTGAACTCTTCCATGCAGGTTCATCTCCTTCTACTCTTAAAGTTCAATTGGCAGCTATTTCTAACTTTCATGTGGGCATTTCAGAGTCTGCCATAATGTCCCACAAGCTTTGCAAAGCCTTTTGAAGGAGTTTTTCTACTCAGACCTCCTATAAGAAATCCTCCTCCTCCTTGGGACCTAAATTTAGTTCTTAGTTCTTTGATTCTTTCCCCTTTCGAACCTGCAGCCCCCTGTTCTTTAAAATTGCTGTCATGGAAGACACTCTTTCTGGTAGCTATTACTTCAGCTAGAAGAGTTTCAGAACTTCATGCACTCAGCTGTCGACCTCCTTATCTGTTGTTCCATAAGGACAGGGTATGTTTACGAACCAACCCGTCTTTTTTACCTAAGATAGCCTCGGCGTCTAACCTAAATCAAAGCATTGACCTTCCTGCGTTTTTTCCAGAATATTCTAACAGGTCTGAACAAAAATTGCATTGGCTAGATGTTCATAGTCAGTTAAGGTACTATTTGGATAGAACCAAACAATTCAGAAAATCTGACCAGCTGTTTGTCTCTTATGCAGAAGGCAGAAAGGGACTTTCAGTTTCAAAGGTATCATTATCTAGATGGCTAACATCTCTGATTTCCCTTGTTTATGAAATTAGACACCAAAAGCTGCCTAACAAACCTAAAGCCCATTCTACCAGAGCTTTGGCTACTTCTATAGCCTTCCAAGACAGACTGCCTATTGACACCATTTGTGCAGCGGCTACTTGGGCTACTCCTCACACTTTCATTTCTCATTATAAGTTGGATTTAGCTTCTAGGCATAGAGCTAACTTTGGTTCCACTGTTCTCAAGAGTCTGTTCCGTTAGGCCACCCGGGACAAGGTGCTAGGACGGTCCCATCCAGCAGAATGAAGGCGAGATAGACAACTTAACATATAGAAGTTATGTTCTTACCATAACGCTCCATGTTAGTTGTCTTCTTCTCGCCTTCTTCTTGCCCCACCCTCCTTCCCCCTGGCCTGGACAGACCTAGAGGAGTTTTGATTGTGACCTCTCTTTCTACCACCTCTTTACTTTAGGTATATGCTGCTGTGCATATTTTCCTGGATCAGGATGTAGGTCACCCTTCTCTTCTCCCTGGTTTATAGAGGTGGACTTTGTTTATAGTTATTCTGTTACTATTATAAGCTGGGCCTAGCTTACAAACGAGATCTGAGGTAACTCACGCCTAGCATTGTGGGATATAAGGGGAGCCTCGAGCCGGTGGAACCAACTCTCGAGCTTTTAGAGTGGCCGAGTCGGAGCCGAGGTCGGCTCCGAACCCATCCAGCAAGAAGAAGGCGAGAAGAGGACAACTAACATGGAACGTTATGGTAAGAACATAACTTCTATTTTTTCACTGATCTGTCTGTCCTAACGCTTCAGTCAAGTCGTTCCTTCCTGCCTACAATTGTAGTATTTCAGTACTTTGTCAAGCTACCTGGGTCTGTCCTCGCAGTGTATACATCAGCTGTGCAGTGGAGTCTACCCAAACACTTCACACAGGCACCTTAGCAAAGGAATAGCAAGCAAAAAGAGAGAACCTTAGGCTGCATTTCCTGGTTATCCTGTCCATTGTACTTTGTGTTTACACATCTGCTTTTTCTTTTCTTATAATTGTGTTAAGGCAAGTGGTATCTATGTGGCTGCTTTGCTCAACTCTTCATTTTGCAACACTTCTGCCTCAGTAGATACATCCCCTTTAGTGTGGGCCTGCCTCATTAAAGTGGTGGAATAACATATACTGCTTTGTCATACAATTACTAGCATTTTCTCTTTTCTGCAAGTGCTCATTTCTGAACAACTCATATTTATACCTATCCTTTTTGAGCTCACTGCTGAACACAAGCCTTGACTGACTAACTCCCAAGCCAGTAGCAATTCTGTCCCCTCCCACCCCCAATTCCCCAGAATACCGGTTATATTTGCTCTAATCTACACCCACTGTTACACCCTCAAAGGACACCACCATAAGACCACATAAGTGTGCTATTTCACTACCCTCATAGTCAGTGCTGCAATATTACTAAGTCTTAATACCCACTTACAACTTCCTGTACAAACACACACACATCCAGTCAGTAATATGTTCCTCTTTCCAGAACTTACCTTGTTCTGCCTCCTTTCCTCTTCACATCCCTTAACGCATACTAGCAATAACAAACCTCTTCATAAAACACTTGCACAACCAGTGGCCATATCACTATGTATTACCCCTACTTCCGTAACGTCCTCTCTAGCAAACCACTACCATAACCCCCAACCCGATAATCAGACCTTACCTGTTTTCCAACTCACCACTGTCAAGATCACTCTTCTATATGATTACTAAGACTCTGAAGTTTGTGTCTCTGCCTAAAAACATCAAATACCTAATTCAGGCTAACCTCCATACTCTTCATATTCCTTAAGAGTAACATTAAACCCAACCGACAACTCTTTCCTCAAACATCAGAACGACCTCCTGCCTGCACTTGCCTGTTTCCTTCTCAGTGCACATAGACCACAGAAGTGCTTTTATTTCCCAGTTCAACTTTTGACATTCTAACAGTCGCAGAATTCTGGGTCAAAAGAAACTACCCCAACTTCCATCACTTTCTAACCTCCTACAAGTTTGTCTGTGATGCCAGACCAGCCAAATGATTAGGTAGAGGCTCTCTAATGTACAGAAATAGCCTAAACCTGAAAGTCATTGCCCAAGGAAAATCCTCCTCAGACTCCAGTCCTAACTGAATCCTCCTAAAATTTCCAACTCTCAAAGGCAAACCAGTACTGATTGCTACAGTCTGCCACCTTGTTTCCTTAGATAAATTCAAATCACTCATCACTAACATCCTTAACTGTCCCAAAAAATAACGCAGTTATGCTAGGTAACTTCAGTCTTGGTTATCTTGGCCCTTTTTCATCTGACATGGGTGCTTTCCTAGCAGACCTAGGTGTCTTGCAACTTGTAAAAGAACTAACAAGACCTAACCTCAGGTCCTCCAAACACTCCACACTCAACTTGATTATTACAAACATAGCAAACTCCAGCATTAACGTAAACATTCTGCCACCATCACTAAGCGGCCACTAACCAGTGACATTTGCAGTTATCAACCATCCTATAAAACTGCTACCAGTATTAAAAGCCTTCAAAAACAATAGTAGTACAAATATAGATAAATTCAGAACCTTTCTCACAGTGCACAACTGGAACTATATATATGCTCCCCTTACATGACCCTATTACAGGAGCTTAAAGCCTAACCAGCTGCAATTTAAATTCTTCCCACTTATCCACAGGTTTTATAAACCCACAAGAACTGAATAAATGGCTATTCCACTGAACGTAAATATGTTTTAAGTGCAAGTAATGAAGTTTGGCAAAAATGGAAACAAACCTACCCCCACACACTGACAACCGTTCCTTCTTTGTAGTCTTTCATAACCTAGCCAAGACGTCCATGAACAGGCACAAAAGAAATCTCCAAACAAAGACGCAAATTACCCTCTTACATTCCCCCAAACACTTTTGAAAAGAGGTTAACCTGCTTACTGGAAGAAAGTCTTGTGATACCCTGTCTACAAACACTATTCAATGTGGTGCAGCAAAAATTTCAGTAGAGGATTTCCTTAAAAAAATTTAGCATTGACTTAAACTCCACCCCTTCCACAGATCATGCATTGCCCACCCCACCACCATTAATCTCCTTCCTCTTCAAATGCATACTTCCAAAAGCAGTCTCTATTCTACCTGAATTTATTTCCACTAACATCCTTCCTTAGACGGTATAGACCCTTGGTTCATATATCACTGCAGAGAGCAACTTTGTCTTCCTCTTCTCACCCACATATATTACCTGTATGCCACATAACATCATAGGTAGGTACTAGGAGTGCTAATGAGGAACTTTGCTTGACATAGATGGGTAGCTTGTTTCAGATTATAGGAAGTCTCTGGGACAGGGATCTATCCCTCCAGCATGTCCTGTTTATTGTGGTGACGAGGTTTAGGTCCCTAGAGCATGTAGTGTGGAGGGATTGGGATTTCTTTAGGTGTAGCATGTCCAGCTCTGGGTTTTAACACAGCTTTATATGTTAGGCAGAGATCTCCACGGAGTAGGCGATATGCTACAGAGTAAAACTGGAGTTTTTTGAGTGTCAGTATAGGACATCTACTTGAGGCCAGTAATCCTCTTTGTGAGGTACTTCTGTGGCCTTTCCAGCTGCTGCGGATGTCTTGAGGTAGATTCCAAAAGGGGTGTTGTACTCTATAATGGGTCTAATGAGTGCCGAGTAGAGGGGAACAATGACCTCTATTTTTTCCTGGATGAGAACCCTTTTGTGAAGAGGCGTGCCACATAGAAGGATTTCTGACTACTGTGGCGATGTGATCATCAAAGGAGAGACTACTGTCCACCTGGGTCCCGAGGTCTCTTATCGCACATTCGGCATTAAGTAGACTGCCATTTATGTGGTGGTTCATGAGTACAGAGTTTTTACCAAAGGGATGACAATGCACATTTTGGCATTGAGCTTGAGGCCATGCCTCTGACACCAGGCATCTGTCTCAGTGAGGCCCTTCTGTAGGATGTCCACATCATTTGGGGACTCTACTATGGCTCCTAGTTTGCAGTCATCTGTGAAAGTCGTTAGCCTGTAATTCAGAGACTTGGATAACAAACAGGAGACTTCCCAGGACTGAAACTTGTGGTACTCCACTTGTCACACTGGTTTGAAGTTGGATTTGGAGTCTGCAATTTTTACAGTGTGGGTTCTGTCAGTGAGCTAGTTGGAAACCCATCTTGTGACGTAGGGATTTATACCTAGTTTAGTGAGTTTAGCCATAATTCCAGAATTGGGGATGGTGTCGAAAGCCTTTGTGAGGTCAAGATCGGCTGTGTGAACCACCTTACCCTTCTCTGCGGCTTTGGTGACTGCCTCAAAGAAGTCGATCAGGTTCAGAAGGCATGATCTGCCTTTAACAAACCCGAACTGGGTTGGGTCCAGAGTTTGGAGTTGTCTTTGTTTGAGCTCCATGATGATATGTTCCATGGCCTTGCACAGGCTTGTCAGGCTAATAGTGCAATAGTTCCCAGGATCAGTGGTGGCTCCCCCTTTGTGGAGTGGGATAACTGTTGCTGTGTGCCATTCAGTGGGCACAAACCCTGATGTGAGACTATGATTTAACATGGTGTTTAGGTTAGGGAGCCAGTTCATTCTGAAGTTCATGTAAAATGCAGCCTGGGGTGTTGTCCTGTCCCATGGATGCTGTGTTTTTGGTTTTAGTGTGCAGCTTTTACCTGCATAGATGTGATTACAGGAACTCTGCATTCTTCCTATATAGATATGGACCCTTTAGGGGGTGAGAGGGGGATAAAGTTAGCACTGAACACATCTGCCAGGATGTTTGCAATATCAGTTGGTTCTGTAATTTTCATGCTGTTGTGCTGTAACTCAGCAGATCTGGTTGTTGCCATTGAGATTCTTGACATAGCTATAGAATGCTTTGTGGTTGCCCTTAGAATCAGTGGGGATTTTGTTTTCGTAGCTAGCTTTGGAGGATCTTATAAGGGATCTCAGCTTCTTAGTGAGGCTGACCAGGGAGCTCCTCCACTCATGGGATTTTACTCTCTTTTGCAACAGTTTCTTCCTTCTGTTGTAGAGTTTGTTTATGGCAGTGGACCTGACAAGATTGGCTTCCTTTTTTGGATTATAGCATCATGGTTCTTTTTGGGATAGCATGACCCATGCTCTTGTGTAAATGTTTATGGAGTGCATTTGTGTAGGATTCAGCAGTCGTAACTATAATGTCCATCTGCATGGGTGTCATGAAGTTCGCCACTTCTGTCTTGAGCATTGTTGGCTTTGGAGAAATGTTTTACCGTGGTTTCCTTAATGGTGGGTGGGGGCGGGATGCGGATATCTAGGGTGATTAGCTTATGGTTGGATCTGACCAACGAGGAGTTTACTACAGGTGTGGAACACCGGTCACTCGTGTTGGTAATGACTAGGTCTAGGATATTGTTGCCTCTGGTAGGGGTGTGGATAAGTTGATCCAGGGCATTGGAATTTATGAATTCCAGAAAGAGTTGAACGAAGGAGTTGGTACACGAGTAGTTTTCCCTCTTAATGGTGGGGTAGTTGAAATCACCCATTATTAGGCTGTTTGAACCCTAATATTTTCCAGTATATCAAGAAAAGAGAAGTGGGAATCCTGGGGCATGGTGGGGTATCTGTAGCAAGCTACAATTTGGATTGCAGTTTTGCCCAGGTTTAGTTGCACTTTGATAACCACTGATGCATTATGCTGCGCAATTAGCCTGGAGGTGTGGATATCCTTAATGAATATGAACACGCCTCCGCCTTTGGTGTTGTGGTCCAGGTTAGTATGAGTTGTAGCCTGGTAATGCAGGGATGCTCCTTAGAGCCAGGTCTCCGTCACTGCACAGATATCGATGTTCTCCATTTTAAGGAGTGCCTCAAGTGAGTGCATTTTGAGATCTAGACTTCTAGGATTGAGTATCATGTCAAATAAACACATCTCACTTTTGTCCAATACCCTTCCTCCCGCTTCTGGGAAAATGTCTTGAAAAGGTAGTCTACACCCAGTTCTCCTATATCCAGCAGTACCATATGTTCTTAAAGCAATATGGATTCTGGCCTGGACAATGTACTGTGACAGCACTTTGGTCCCTAACTGATGACATCCTGCAAAATTCTGATAGTGGCCTCCTTACAGGTGCCCCACTTATAGACCTGACAAAGGCTTTTGAGCTCATTGACCACTATCCTCTCCAAATCAAACTAATTGAAATTGGTATCTGTATTGACACTAATCCCTGGTTTAAAAGCTTCCTCACTGATGGACACAAGTATTAAAATAGGATCCTTCCAATCAGAAGCTGCACCTGTTTACAAAAATGTACCACAAGGGTCCATTCAAACTTTCTCGTGCCCTCTGCCATCTCCCTCTTATCTATGTTGATGGCATGGTCCTTTACTGATCATGTCACTCACACCAGCATTCAGTGCCTACTCTACTCACACTTGCATGAGCTCCACCAGTGGTCAAAAACAATAAACTGTTTAACCCCGCCAGGTCCAAAATTATGCTTTTTTTGGAACCCGATAGAAAATTCACCAATATCTGTCCTTTACATATGCAATCATGACGTAGGGACTACCTCCACCTTCAAATACCTAGGACTATAGCTTCATCAGTCATTAAACTTCTGATGTTCTTCATCTCACATTGCTGCAGTCATAACTTATGGGTAGTCCGCTGTCCTCGGTCGGCCCGAATACCAAAGTATTAGGCTGACGTCGGCCATGGGCGCTCAGATCTGACGTCAGAGCGTCAAGGTATTAAAGCGCATGACCGACGTCATTTCCTCAGTCTTTTTTGCCGCATGGTCCAAAGCAGAAGCAGCGTTTGCAAGTGCCGTTCGGCGTTCTGAAATTTTCGTATTCTGAGTTTCAGACCGAAACCAAGTTGGGCTAAGTACCCCGTTGGGGAATATTTTTGTTTTTTCTTGCCTCAGTTAAATCCGGATGTCAGAAAAAGTTAATAATTGTATTTCTTGTGGGAAACAGATACCGCATAGGGATTACCACTCTCTTTGTATTCCTTGTTTGGGACCTGAGCACGACGTAGTAGGGTGTCGCTTTTGTGCTAGATTTAATAAGCGCACCATTAAACGTAGGTTAGATTGTGCTAGGCTTGTCTTCGGTAAGCGGTGTAATTACAATATGCCGTCGGATCCTCCGACGCCCGCTACCGCGAAGAAGCGCAAAGATAAATCTTTAAAGTCCAAGCAGGATGACTTGTCCGTTCCGGACGCCGGTTCTTTAGACACTATGGTGGATTCGGTTGATCTGGCCGAAGTTTCAACTGAGTCTCAGGGGGAGACGTTGGTTTTGCTAGATGTGGCCTCTCAGGAGTCAGGTCAGGCTGAGGGGGCCTCTCAGGTTACTGTTCTCCCTTCTTTGCCTAAGGTGGTTAGGCCTTCTCCTTCTGTCTCTAAGGTACCTTCCAAAGGCAGGCCTGGTTTGCCTGCCACAGGTGTCAGTCCTAGTTCTGCAGGTTCTGTGCCTAAAAAACACATGCTTAAAATGGCAGAAGATTTAATTACTTTAATCAGGGGTTCTATGCCCCCTCCTGATAAGAGGCCTAGGGTGGAGCCAGAAATGGAAAGTTTGGAGCAGGCTTCAGATTACTCAGAGTCTTCGGCTGAAGACATTCAGGATTTTCCTCCTTATTCTGATTCAGACGCAGAGAATTCCACTCCTTCTGCTTCTCCTCCAGAGGATTTTTCTTTTTCAGAAACCCTGCATTCCATGAGGGAGCATTTTAAATAGGAAGGTCAGGATTTCTCAGATTCCAGGAAGAGGCTTAGGGAATTTTTGTTTTTACCTCAGCATAGGCCCTTGGCTATACCTCCTGTTTTGGATGTTGTTCAAGACGTTTTCTCTGAGGCTTCCCTTAATCCAGACTCTTTGCCTCCTGCGCCAGTTAAGCCAGATAGGTATTACAGAGTGCCTGAGGCTCATAAATATCTGTATAAGAGCCCTAGGGCCGACCCAGAAACTATTAGCCAGGGACCTAAGGGTGTCAGGGCTTCGGTTGTAAAGAATCCAGTTCCTTTGGATAAGGATGCTAGAGCTTTGGAAAGTTGGGGTAAGAAAGTGTATACCTCTTCCACTTTAGCAATGAGGGCTTTGAATTGCCAGTTTCATATGTTGAAGTACCAGAATTTTCTCCTTACTCAGTTAAAATCTAAAGTGGATGCTTTGGCAGAGGGCATAGAGTGTAAGGAATTACAGGATTTGGTACATGCCTCTGATCAGGTGGGTAAGCATGCTTTGCAGTGTGGTTTTGATGCTTTGCAGGCTTCTTCCAGGGTGGCTGCCACTGGTTCAGTTATTCGCAGGCACTCCTGGCTTAAGGATCAGAATTTGTCAGAGCATGTTAAAGCTAGGATTTTAGATGCTCCTTTGCAGTCTGAAGTTTTGTTTGGTTCTCCTGTGGAGTCTGTCTTGAAAGAAATGGAAGACAAAGCTAAGTCTATGCAGACTGTTAAAGATTTTTTGCAGGTGCAGCCCCCTAAGTTTAGCAGGAACTGGCCTGCTAAGGGTTGGACTTACCCTTCTTCTGATTCACAGTCTAGGGGTAGATCTAGACGTGGTAGGGGCAGAGCTTAGAGTTCTTTCAGGCCTAGACCGTGGAGTTCACCAGCACAATCTACAGGTGAGGGCAGGGGCCAGTCCTTTCGTAAACAGGCCCAATGACCTGCATCTCCAGCTGCCAGATCCTTCCTGTCTGGCAGCTCCTTTGGGAGGAAAGTTGGCACTCTTCAAGCAAAATTGGTTTCTAGTCACCCAGGACAAATGGGTGTTGGACATTATAGACCGAGGCTACAAGTTTTATTTCCACACATTGCCTCCTTTCAAGGGCATGCCAGACGTTCCTCCTCAGCAAAGGGTAGAGGCTCACAAGCAGATTTCTTTACTTCTTCAAATGGGGGCTATACAGCAGGTCCCTCTGTCAGAAGTGGGCCTCGGATTTTACTCTCGCCTATTTCTTGTACCAAAGAAAGGAAACACTTGGAGGCCAATCTTGGATTTATCTATCCTCAACACATATCTGGACATTCCAAAATTCAAAATGTTGACGTTGCAACAACTTCTGCCTCTGTTGGGCAAAGATCACTGGATGGTAACTCTGGATCTCAAAGAGGCTTATCTTCATGTTCCTATCAGGCTCAGTTGCAGGAGATTCCCTGCGTTTTCGGGCTGGGACTTTACATTATCAGTTCTCTGCATTGCCCTTTGGCTTATCTACTGCCCAGGGTATTCACAAAAGTTCTGGCTCCAGTGATAGCCTTCTTCAGGTTAAGAGGAATACAAATTTATCCTTATTTGGATGATTGCCTGATTCTTGCTCAAGACAAGCACGAGCTTCTTCACCATCTACAGTATGTTATGACAGTGTTAAGGTGCCTAGGGTATTCTGTGAACGAAACAAAGTCCAGTCTAGTACCCTCTCAGGAAATGTGCTTTCTGGGTGTGAGACTGAATACAGCTTCCCAGATGGCCTTTTTGACCCCGGACAAGCAAAAGAATCTTACACTTTACTTCCATCAATTGTCTCTACGGTCCAGGCTGACTGCAAGGACAGTCCTTCAAGCCTTGGGGTTCATGGCATCTTGTATTCTGGTGCTTCCCAATGCCAAACTGCATATGAGGAAGCTACAATGGTATCATGTATGGACACAACACTGCCAAGATCTGGACACTGTCATTCAGATAATACCTTGCATTCAAAAGGAATTTTTGTGGTGGGCTCAGGAATGTCACCTAAACAAGGGACTCTCTGTGACCCGACCAGAGGCGAGTCAGATTTTAACGACGGATGCCTCGGACAAGGCTTGGGGAGCACACCTCAATGGAAAATGGGTGCAAGACACGTGGCCTGCCAGACTTCAACATTTACATATCAACTTGAAGGAAATGTTAGCAGTCCAGTTTGCATTGATGGCTTTCAAGGATTTACTTCTCCCAGGGCAGGTGTTGATTCAAACAGACAACACAACTGTCATGTGGTACATCAACAAGCAAGGGGGAACCCATTCTTACCCTCTTTGCAGGCAAGCTATGATTTTGTGGGAGACTGCTCTCAGTTTGCAACTCACTCTTCAAGCAAGGTTTCTGCCAGGAGCACAGAACTCCTTAGCAGATGTTTTGAGCAGACGGATAGTGGATCCCCACGAGTGGAAATTGGATCCTCATGTATTTCGACAGTTGACAATGATATGGGGACTCCAGACATAGATCTGTTCGCTTCTCCACTAAATTTCCAGGTGCCAAAGTTTTGCACAAAGATGTTTCATCCCACAGCTTGGAAAGTGGATGCTCTATCATTCAGTTGGAGCAATCTTCACGTCTATGCCTTTCCGCCTCTGCCTCTTCTTCCAAAGGTTCTCTTGAAGGTCAGACAAGACAAGCCCTCCATGATTCTAATAGCTCCAGACTGGCCTCGACAGCACTGGTATCCTCTGCTGAGGAGTTTAGTACGGGAACCTCCTTACCCTTTGCCTTTGATTCCACACCTTTTGACTCAGGAGGGCAATCATTTCCTCAATGTCAGGATTCAGTCCCTGCATCTCACAGCCTGGCATATTCTGTTCTAGAACCTGGAGGATCGCAGCTTCCTCAACAAGTTTTGAATGTTATTTTGGAGGCCAGGAGGCCTAGTACAAGGAAAGTTTATGCTGATAAATGGAGGAGATTTTTTATTTGAAGCAAAGAGCTTTGATGTTTCCAGGCCTGATTTGAGTGTTTCTCTTCAATATCTTACAGAATTATTGGACAAGGGTTTGTCTTTCTCCTCCATAAAAGTTCATGCTGCAGCCATTTCTGCTCACTATGACTGTGACCCACCATTATTCTCTCATCCTTTGTTTAAGCAATTCCTTAGAGGGGCAAAGAACATAAGACCCCCGCGTAGAGCTCCTACTCCTGCTTGGGATCTCAATTTTGTGTTGGAAAAACTTACTTTACCTCCTTTTGAACCTGCAGCTACGGCTGAGTTAAAGTTTTGTCTTGGAAGACTGCTTTTTTGTTGGCCATTACGTCTGCTAGAAGGGTTTCTGAATTACAGGCTCTAATGGCAGTTGAACCCTTCCTAATTTTTCATAAGGACAGGGTATCTCTGCGTACTAACCCTACTTTTATGCCTAAAGTGGTTTCAAATGTGGCCTTGAACCAATCTATTCATTTGCCTACCTTTTATGCAGATCCCCAAAATAAAGGGGAGAAAATTTTGCACACTTTGGATATTCACAGGCAGTTGCGTTATTATTTTGAGCAAGACTAAAGGGTTCAGACAGTCTCAGCAGTTGTTTGTTTCTTTTGCTTTGGGTTCTCAGGGGAAACCTGTTTCAAAACAAACTATTTCTAAGTGGATTGGCCTTTGTATTGCTTTTTGTTATTCTCATCATGGTAAGGAGATTCCAGCTGGAATCAGGCCTCACTCCACTAGGGCTACTGCCACTTCTACTGCGTTTTTAAGGGGGGTAGCTACTAAAGATATTTTGGAAGCAGCTACTTGGAGTTCAGTGCACACTTTTTCTAAACATTACCATCTTCCTCTTTATTCCAAATCTAGGGCTGGATTTGCCACTGCAATCTTACAGGGCATTTTGGCAGCCCCCAATGTTTTATGATTTTGCCAGCCTCCCTTTACCTCTGCTTTGGGATTCTACCCATAAGTTATGACTGCAGCAATGTGAGATGAAGAACATAGTACAGTTTTGTACCTACCATAAATGTAGATGTTCAAGATCCACATTGCTGCAGTCCAATTCCCTCCCTCCTTCCCCTCTGTAGTTTGGAGTGGTGGTATGATTTGGGTTGTAGCTGTTTTTTGTACATGGTTTTAGGGAGTTATTCTATTTTTGGCTGTGGCCTTTATTTTTAGGGCCTTCTGACATCTGGGGCAAGAAGAGACTGAGGAAATGACGTCGGTCATGCGCTTTAATACCTTGACGCTCTGACGTCAGATCTGAGCGCCCATGGCCGACGTCAGCCTAATACTTTGGTATTCGGGCCGACCGAGGACAGCGGACTACCCATAAGTTATGACTGCAGCAATGTGGATCTTCGAGCATCTACATTTGTGGTAGGTACAAAACTGTACTTTTCCACATAGACAAAGTGACTGCCAAAATAAACTCCCTACTCTTCTGTGCTAAAAATGTCTCCTTTTTCTGTCCCAACTATCCAGAGCAGCCAGTGGCAAAGGAGTTCTTTATCATCTTGAATATGGGATCTCAATTTTTGCTTCTGCTGCCAAGAAAAACATTGCTGCACTTTAAACTATCTCTAATAGCATCTGCCAGTTCATTGCAAACTCGCCTTTCTATGAGCATCACCCTAGAAAAAGCCAAATGGCTACCCACAAAAAATCTAACATGTTTAGAACCCCAACTCCACAAACAGCTCCAGCTCCACACATTTACTCCCCTTGTAGCTAGATTTCACAAAAAAAAATTCCTTATACGACTTGAGACACTACTCACAAGCTACACCAACTCTCATTACTCATAGAACCAAACTCAGCAGCACTGCGTATGCTCACTCCTCTTAAGCACCTACTCTTTGGCAAACTCTCCTCATCATCATTAAGGAAATTAACACTTATTTCAAATTCAGAATGCAACTCAAAGCATTTCATCCAAGCTAAATGCTCCTACTTCTCCACAGGACATATCACCTAAGATCGCTCCTTTCCAAGTCTCTCCTATGTCAAGATTCACTGAAGGTTGACCCACTTTAGAAACTAAAGTATGTGTTGTACATTGCACACTGCTTGTTCACTAGACTGTATATACACAAGTTTTTTTTTCTATGTAATTAGTCTGAACTACTCTTTCTTGCTTATGTTTGTGAAATGTTTTATTATTCAAACAGACTGAGCCAGAAATTGGTCAGTATTGCTCAATGCAGAACTGTGGTAAACAAAAATAAATTTGTCTGATGTACCCATGACTCACAAAGTGTCTTCTGCAGAATCAGGGGCATTCAAATATTCCTCTAGCTGGCAGACTGCTGATTCACTCACCATCCCTAGATGAGACGTAGAAAGCTCTAGTTTATTCTTATCTGCTTCCAAAAATGTTTTTTCACACTCTGAATATGAAAGAATTCTTGCTATTGCCCACAAGACAAGTAGTGTTCCTTTGAGCACTGCTGGGCCTTATAAATCAGAGGGCATTTCTCTTATCAGGTAAAGTGATGTTCCTGACCAAATGTTTCATTTCTTTAGCACATCAAACTCTGATTGCTGTTGGTGAGTTTCTCAGAACATCAGGCTACCTGACCTCCTAATTCTTGATGCTCCTCTAGCAAGGCTGCATGTGAGGAAATTCCAGCAGTGTCTAAGAAACAGATTGTGTAAATGTGCACAGTTCCCATAGTGCTACATCTCCCTACACTTTGTCAAGAAAGTGCTTTCATTGTCATCTTGAATGTCCTATTCAAGCTTTTGCCAGATGCCCAGAAGAGTTGCCTCATATTCCTTGACCACATCTTGGGGTGCATACTGAAAGAAGCAAGGACAACGCTTTGAAAAAGTACATGACTGCAAAAGAGATGATTTCAGTAATTTTAGCTGTCCAGACCTGTTTGACAGCAAGAGATCCTGTATATCCTTACAGACAGCACCCTGATGAATGGGGTCAATCTTCAACTGGGGAATGGCTCACATCTTATTTGCAGCCTGGCCTTGGATATATGTGATACAGGCATGAATTTTAAAGCATCTTATATCACTTCTAAGGGAAAACATTCTAGCAGAACACTTGAGCAGAAAAGAGACCCCCTTGAGTAAATAAATGCTGGATCTGCATCTGTTTATAGATTTGATCTGCAAATGGGGGTATTCCAGTAAAGCGGACAAATGCAAAAATGTTGCAACAGGATACCAGCTATGGGGCCCTGGGCACAGATGCTTCTTTCAGTAAACAGAGCATGTCCTGCAGTCCCTCCTCTTTTCAAAGTGATACAAAAGATGAAGGAAGTTAAGGCAAAAATGCTACTACTATCTCCTTTGTTAGCTGAGGCAATAGTAGTTCTTCCTCCTACTGAGTTTGGTAAGGCAGAGTGTATTGCTGCCTCAGTATATGAACGTATTGACACGAAACAGGGGGAGGGGGGTCACACTCCCCAGTTGACACAAAACCAGGATAACTTACACACCCAACCTAAAGACCCTAAGACACTAATTTGGATGTTCCAGATCTTATTTACTCTAGGCACATGTTTTCTTAAGATGTGGCTTCTATCTTGGAAATTTCTTCTGAAAATTTAGCTAGGGAGTGGGATAAAATTAAGGGGGAGATGTTTTTCATGTTTCACTGTTGCAGTCATCACTTTTGGGTTATCTGCTTGCAGTAGCCCTCAGTCGGCCTGATTAACAAAAGTCTTGGGTCCTGTGTCAGTTGTTGTCCCTTCTTCCATGATGTCAGGTCGTCAGGGGTATAAAACATGCAGCCGACACCATTACATCAATCTTTCTTGCCGTGCGGTGCCCAAAGCAGAAGCAGTTCGCAAGTGCCAGTCGGCCGACTCCTGAAATTTTCATTTTCGAGTTTCAGAACTGAAGTCTTCAACTAAAGTAAGTACCCCACTGGGGAAACTTTTTCTTGCTCCTTACCAATGTCAGTAAAAGTTGCATTACTTGTGGAAAGCAAATGCCTCATAAAGATTTTCATTCGTACTGTATTACTTGCCTAGGCCCTGACCACAAAGTACTGTGCTGTTGGTTTTGTGCTTTATTTAATCAGCGCACTATCCGTCGTCTGTATATTTTCACCTCAAAATATTTCGTTTCTCTGTTTAATTATCCGGAAATGTAGTCTGTTTGCCATCCAACTACCGGGATTCCGAAAAAACGCAAGGATAAAGACAGGCTGCCGAGGTCCAAAACTGCAGATGACACTTCTCCTAAGCCAGTCGCCAGTTCGCCGGTACTCAGTGAGGTGCTTTTGCAGCCCCTGATACCCACTACTTCTGAATTGCAGGCCTCTACTGAGACCCATTTGGAGTCCTGTATGCCGCAAGATGCTACAACTATGGAACCTACGGATGTCTCTACCTTAGATGGGTTCGGAGCCACTGTGCAGGCACTGGCTTCTGAGGGTGCATTCAGGGCTACGGACTTGCATATTAAACCGACGCCTCCTTCTTTTAGGCCTAAATCTCGAACTATGCTTAAAAAACCGACGCCCAGGCCGCATGCTCAGGCCTCTGCCTAAAAAACAAATAAGAATGGCTGAAGATCTCTTGACTCTAATCACAGGAAGCCATCCCCCCTTCTAAGAGACCTAGGACTGAAGTTAATGAATCTTCTGACCAGGATTCTGATTTTACTGATTATTCTGATGATCTGGATTTGCCCATATCTACTTATGAGGATTCTGATGCAGAGGACTCTATTCCCTCTGCTTCCCCTCCAGAGTATTTTTCTTTTGGTGAAGCCTTACATACTCTAAGGGAGCATTTCCACTGGGAAAGCCAGGATTTTTCTGATTCAAAAAAGAGGCTTAGGGATTTCTTACTCCTGCCTCAGCAAAGGCCTTTAGCTATTCCTCCAGTACTAGACATTGTTGATGCTTTTTCGGAATCTAGTTTGGCCCCTGATTCCTTGCCTCCTGCTTCCAGAAAACCTGACATATTACAGGGTTCCTGATTCACACAAGTTCCTTTTTAAAAATCTTATTGTGGATCCAGAGACTAGTTCACAGGGACCCAAGGGCAATAAGGCTTATACTGCTAAAAATCCTACCCCTTCTGATAGAGATTCTGGGGCACTGGATAGATGGAGTAAGAAGGTTTACACTTCTGCAACCTTGGCCATTGGGGCTTTAAACGGCCGTTTCATATGTTAAAGTATCAGCAAGATGTTATTGGATTACTTAAACAGAAAATTATGTTGATTCCTGACTGTGTGGAAAATAAAGAATTACAGGATTTAATTAATGCATTCTGCTGAACAGGTTGGAAAACATACTTTGCAATGTGGATTTGATTCTTTAGAGGCCTCTTGCAGGGCTGCTGTTACTGGTTCTGTGCTCAGAAGGCATGCTTGGCTCAAGGAGCAGTCTTTATCTGATCATGTTAAAGCTAAATTGTTGGATGCTCCCTTAAATCGGGACCGCCTGTTTGGCAACAAGGCTGAGTAAGTTCTTAAAAAAATGGAAGATAAAGCTAAAGCTATGCAAACTGTTAAAGATTTCGTACAAGTTCAGCCTCCTAGATTTAGTAGGCACTGGCCCTCTAAGAATTGGTCCTTTCCAGCCTCTTCAAGGTCTTCTCAAGCCAAACCCAGACATAGCAGAAACCCCAGGTTTCAGTCCCAGGGGACACACAAGACTAAGCAGTGGGGGGTTTCCGCACCCAAATCAGACAGTAGTAAGACCCCCTCCCATGGAAAACAGTCTCAATTACTTGCTTCTAAAACTTCCAAGCACTTCCCAACTGAATGCTCCTTTAGGCGGAAAGATTGGTCTGCAGGCCAAAAACTGGGAACTCATTACCCATGACAAATGGGTTTTAAATAGTGTCCCAAGGATACAGATTTCACTTCCACACCTTACCAACACTAAACGGGTGGCCAGATCTACCCCAAAATAAGTGGGCAGAGGCCCCAAATCAAGTTCTCTCTCTCTCTCTCGAGCATGGGGGCTATTCACTTGGTACCAGAAGAGGAAAAGGGACAAGGGTTCTATTCGAGTCACTTCCTGGTACCCAGAAAAGGCAATACATGGCGTCCTATCCTGGACCTTTCTACTCCAAATACCTTTCTAGTGATTCCAAAATTCAAGATGCTGACTCTTCATCAGCTGCTTCCTATGCTAGGCAAAGATGCATGGTTGGCACACTAGACTTAAAAGAAGCATACCTGCACATCCCTATCGGGGAGTCTTGCAGAAAATACCTATGCTTCAAAGCAGGCTACATGCACTATCATTTCTCTGCACTGCCCTTTGGCTTATCTACTGCACCCAGGGTATTCACAAAGTGCCTAGCTCCAGTCATTGCATTCTGCAGGCAAATAAATATTCAAATATACCCATATCTGGAAAATGTCTAATTCAGGCAGAAAGCCAGGACTTACTTTTGAATCATCTGGCCTTTGTTCAATGGTTACTGACTTGTCTGGTGTACCCCAGACAAGTCAGTACCTTTTGTTCAAAGGGTAATGACTTGTCTGGGGTACACCATAAACGAAAATAAATCACAACTGGTACCCTCTCAACAAATTATATTCCTGGGAGCAAGCTTGAATACAACTTCCCAGATGGCTTTCCTCACTCCAGAGAAACGGATTCATTTGGCAACCTACTTCAAACAAGTGGCCACAGAAACCTAGTTATTTGCAAGGCAAATACTGCAAGCCTTGGGGTTCATGGCCTCCTACATTCTTCTAATTCCATATGCAAGGCTGCATATGAGGAGACTGCAGTGGTATCTCAAAAGCCTGTGGTGTCAACATTCACAGGATCTAGAGGCAATGATTCCTATCATACCTTGCCTACGCCTAGAGTTCCTTTGGTGGGCAGAGGCCTGCCACCAAAACAGAGGACTACCATTCACACTACCCCCTGCCGCCAAAACCTTAACAGACACTTCAGACTATGCATGGGGGGCCCACCTGGCAGGAAAGTGCATTCAGGGCAAATGGAACCCAAGTCAAATGCACCTGCATATCAGTTTTTTTACAGTGAGCTTATCGAAGGAAGGACACTCAGCAAACTCGGAGCTACAATATATAACATTAAGTATCCTGTTTTTTGTTTATTTTGTTCTTTATTTCTTTGTTGTTTATAGCACTTTGTGTACTGTGTATTTTTTCTAGCTAGTTTCACTGTGTGTGAGGTATTAACTGGAAATTGTCCACTCTTATTAAGCATCTGTTGGGTTGTTTGTTTATGATAACTTGTTGCAGTTAAACTCTTTTTTTCTAGTGGCTCCTTTAGCTGTTTAAAACTTTCATTTAAAGGCTCACTGCTGCTTTTCAGCTGGGAGTAACACTTCTGCAGTTTGGTGGCTTTGCAGTTGCCCGCCCCTAGTGTAAAATTTGATCTGGGACCCTCCTCCCAGTCTAGTGTCATTACCTCATTCTACCCAGTACAGGGAGAGCATTTGAGAAGGCCAATCAGCTTAGTTTCTGCTACTCCTTTCTCTCTTTCCTGTCTCTCTTTCCAAAAAAAAAAAATACTGTATTTGTGTTTTTTCTTACTTTATTTTGCTCTTGCGTCATCTTAAAAGTACTCAATTGTATTTATTACTGCTTGGTGTATCTCATTGTAAGCCTTTTAGTTTAAGCACCTGGGCTTCAGACCAGTTTTACATTAGGAAGGTTTGTGGCCTGCACTGTAGTGGCAGAACAGGTAGCTTACATCCTTCTAATTTGGGAACTGCTGATTGAGGGCTCAGTGTCTGTTATTCCAAAAGTGTATTAATTCTGGTTTAAGCACTTGGGCTTGAGGCCAGTTATTTTACGTTAGGAGGCCTGCTGAATCTAGCTTTATTTGTATGCTTGTTGTTTGTTTATTTCCCTGAAACGCTAATTCCACCTAAAACGCGGCCTTTTAGCACTTCTGTGGATCCCTAGTGATATCTGCATTGCTTACTGTACTTATTTCCTTGTTTCACTTGTAAGAAAGTTACTGTTTGTCGTTTTTGCATTTAGGTTACCTGTAACACATTGCATTTAAGTTACCTGGCACTTGCTCACTAAAGCAATTATATAAGTCAGCTCTAAAAATTAAGAGTACTACACCCTCACAAACTCCCTTGAGTACCTTGTTCCCCATTGGCCCTTTTTTTCAATTATAAAGGAATTCCCAATACTATTCTAGCATGTCCAAAGGTCAGTTTTCAATCTCCTCTCCGGTCCAGCAGGTGAATCTGGGAATCTTGAGGCAATGTTACAACTGCCTCATGTACACAGACAACCCTCTCCTCCTCCCAACAAATTCCAACACGTGAGAGATGCAACCATATAGCCAAACTGGAGGCTAAGCTCTCTCAACTCAGTACTGGCGTAACCAGTCAGGAGGAGAAGGAAACCACACTCACTACAATTCCAGTCTCACATAGACCTACCACAACAACAAACCAAACACATAAACACACAAAACATACTCGGAGGCTCTAAATAAAAATCTGCCTAAGCAGCAGAGACCTCCAAAGCAGACACCCAAGCAACCGCTACCCCAAAACAAAACACGTGCAACACATAGCTCACAAAGCCAGTGTGCCGAACAGTCACAGCCCTTAAGGCTAAACAACACACCTGATGCACTTGTAATAGGTGACTCTATTATCAGGCACACTGACGTCCCGCTCACCAGGCTGAACAAGGAGAGGGTCACGGTGAGCTGCCTGTCGGGCGCTAGGATCCGCCACATAACACAAGCACTCAGGTCACTCCAAGGCAAGTACAAATATGACTCGGTCATTGTCCATGCTGGTGTGAATGACCTGAGACGTACCTCCATGGACTACATGAAAAGAGACATAGAGGAGCTCTCTGAGCATGTAGCCCAGGCCGGTATGACCTTGACCTTGAGTAGCATCTTACCCTCACCAAGAATGATGCCACAATATGAAGACAAGATGATCAATTTCAACAATTGGCTTAAGTATTGGTGTCATTCAAAGGGGATCCAATGCCTGTCAGCCTGGGATGACATGCTCAACAAGCCACGATGCTTCGCTAGGGACGGCTTGCACCCTGGGCTTTCGGATATTGGCAAAGGCTCTTGCTACCCCCATAGTGCCTTTTTTAGGCAAGGCTCAAAAGACAAACCCACCTCCATAGGTATCACAAGGGATAAGAAACTGAGTAATGCTACTCAACGCCAGAAGTCTAAACCTCAAGATGCACGCACTCGAAACTCTCCTTAGCATGGAGAACATAGATATCTGTGCAGTAACAGAAACTTGGTTCAAGGCTCCCGAGAGCACCCCAGCACTACCAGGTTATACCTCATACCATGCTTCTCGGCCCCAAAACTTGGACTGAACCACAAAAGGAGGGGGAGTATCAATATTCGTCAAAGATACCCACACCTCCAGGTTGGTGGCACAGCACGAAGCATCAGAGACTATCCATGTGCAACTAACTGTGGGTAAAACTGCCTTCCAGTTTATAGCCTGCTACAGACCACCCTCCCAAACACAGGAACCCCACTTGGCCTTCCTGAGAATGCGGAAAATATGAAGGTCTCTCCAAACACCATTATATTGGGCGACTTCAACTACCCAAACATAGACTGGGAGCATTACTCTAGCTCCAACACCCTAGCCCAAAGGTTCCTAGAATTTATAAACTCAAATGCTATGGAACAACTTGTTACCACTCCCACAAGAGGGGAAAACATACTGGACCTGATCATCACCAACATGGGGACACTATGCTCCAGACCAGAAGTGTATCCCTCACTGGTAAGATCAGACCATAAACTAATCTCGCTGGATATTCACATCCCGACCCCACCCCCTGCCCAGAAAACCACAGTGAAAAACTTCTCTAAAGCAAATTTCACACGCCTCAAAACAGAGGCGAAATCCTTCAAAGCCCCCGGGCCTGTGGAAAATACGGCCCAGACCGCAGAATCCTTTATAAACGCATTCTATGAACGCCTTCAGGAATGCATGGATCATGCAATCCCAAATAAAACCAAGACCCAATCCTCCAAAGGCAGACGTCCTGTCTGGTGGACCCCAGCCATAAACAAACTATACAATAGAAGGAGGAGGAGGCTACTACATGATAGAGCAAAATCCCAAAAAGGGAAGGAACTCTGATCAGTATTAGCAAAAAACTACGGGCACTCATAAAATCGTCTAAGGCCAGCTTCGAGAGAAAAACTGCACAGGACACTAAGGATAATCCCAAGGCTTTCTTTAGTTATGTTAGGAACCTGGGTGGGAATTCCCAGATATGCTCAGAATTAGTCCAAAATGACAAAAAATACACCGAGCCCATAGACATTGCCAAAATCCTAGCTGACAGGTTCAGTGCAAACTTCTCCCCCCTCTCCCCACCAAAAGGGCAAATATCTATCCCAACAGAGTGCTGCCCCCCTAACATCTCAGATGCTCAGGTAAGAGCCGCCCTCTCCAAAGCAAAAAACACAGCATCAATGGGACCAGATGGTGTCCCCGGGCTGCGTCCTAAATGAACTCCAAGAAGAGCTAAACCCAAACATAAAACTACTGTTCAATCTTAGCCTTAGTACAGGATATGTACCCAAAGAGTGGCGTACAGCAACAGTGGTCCCTCTCCACAAAGGTGGTGCCTCAACGGATCCTGGAAACTATCGCCCCATAAGCCTGACTAGCTTGGTCTGCAAAGCTATGGAAAGGATCATCATGGACCTCATAAATAAAGATATTGGGGACCTACAGACACTGGATCCTACCCAGTTTGGCTTTGTTAAGGGCAGATCCTGCCTCTTAAACCTGGTCGATTTCTTTGAAACAGTCACCAAGGCCATTGACGAGGGGAAGGTGGTCCACACAGCCTACCTGGACCTCGCAAAAGCCTTCGATACAATACCCCACTCGGGCATTATAGATAAGCTCACCAGCTTAAATATAAACCCCTATGTCACTAGATGGGTTGCAAACTGGCTCAAGGACAGAACCCACATGGTTAGAATTGCTGGAGCCATGTCAGACTCCAAACCAGTTACAAGTGGCGTCCCACAAGGCTCAGTCCTGGGACCTCTCTTGTTCGGTATATATTTCGGTACGGGCCAACACAGAAGGACTGTGGCTGACCAAGTTCGCAGATGACTGCAAACTGGGTGCCATAATCAACTCTCCAGCCGACACAAGCATCTTCCAAAAGGGCCTCATAGAAACAGACAACTGGTGCCAGAGCCATGGCCTCAAGCTAACGCCAAAAGTGTATAGTCATCCCCTTTGGCAAAACAAAGTGCCCACAAATTACCACATAGGTGGTAATCCATTAAGTACAGAAGAAGTCATTAGGGACCTGGGGAACCAAGTTGATAGCAATCTCTCATTTGACAACCACGTGGCCAAAGTGGTTAGAAAAACATTTTATATAGCCCACCTAATCATGAAGGGATTCACATCTAGATCAGGGGAGGTCATCGTACTCATCCCTCATCAGGCCCATAATTGAGTACAATGCCCCTTTTGGGATGTACCTTACCAGACACCTGCAGCAACTGGAAAGACCCCAAAAGTACCTCACCAAGAGGATCAAAGGGCTCAAACAGATGCCATATGCTGCCCGGTTAAAGAAACTCCAGCTCTACTCAATGGCATACCGCCTGCTCAGAGGCGATCTGTGCCTGACGTATAAAGCCATGTCCAACCCAGAATTAATGGACATGCTGCACCTCAGAAAATCCAAATCCCATCGAGCTACGCGCTCGAGAGACTTGAACCTCAGCACTGAAATAAATAGGACATGCTGGAGGGACAGATTCATAACCCAGAGGCTCCCTTCACTCTGGAATAAAATCCCAGTCCAGGTTAGGCAGAGTCCCACATTGACTCTCCAAGAGGAATCTTGATGAGTGGATGGGAGATCGTAGGTTTTCCCCAGCTATCACTTCTGTGTCACTGTTAGACAGAGGCACAGTATACTAACCTCAAAAACCGCATAGCAAAATTAATTTAAAATGGGTGGCGAAAGCCAAACACACTCTGGCTAGGCTTATAAATGCCCTAGGGCAGATAGCCTAGTATGAACCTATGAACCTAAATGTTAGCTGTACAGAATGCTCTGACAGTCTTCAAGGACAATTAATGATAGACAGACAACACCACTATTGTGTGGTACATAAGCAGGGGGGTACACATTCTAAGCCCTTCTGCAGACTAGCCATGGCATTGTGGAAGACAGCCCTGAGTTATCAGGTACATTTACAAGCTCAATTCCTGCCAGGAAAACTAAATACACTGGCAGACAAGCTAAGCGGAAACTTCATGGACCCACCCAAGTGGAAACTGAAACTAAGGATTTTCAACATGTTGACAAGCAAATGGGGGAGCCCAAATATAGACCTGTTTGCCTCCCCCCAAAACTATCAGTTGGATAAATTCTGCACAAGGACTCCCCACAAACAAGCTTGGAAAGTGGATGCTCTGTCCTTCAGCTGGAAAAAACTATCAGTTTATGCCTTTCCTCCTCTGCCTCTGCTCTCCAAAGTACTACCAAAGATCAAACAAGACCAAGGACGATTTTGATTGCACCAGACTGGCCATGCCAACGCTGGCACCCCCTCTTGTGCAGTGTCACTGTGGGCCCCATGTCACCTGCCTCACACTCCTACTCTATTGTCTCAGCAGTAGAACCAAATTCTGCATCCTCAACTTCAAACACTGAATCTAGCAGCCTGGCTAATTGCATAATTTCTCCTTTACTATCCGTCAGTAAACCAGTGATGGATATCATTTGAGGCAAGGAGGCCTAGTACCTGAAAGTCTTGCGCTGAAAAATGGAAAAGATTCTGTGCCTGGAACCAGTCTCAAGGGATGAGCACAACAGTGCCCAATTTACCTCTGATCTTACAATACTTAACTGAGATGCTTCATAAGGGCCTGTCTTTCTTCTCCATCAAAATTCACGCCTCAGCCATCTCAGCTCGTTATAACACAGAACCACCCCTCTTCTCTCATCCACTGCTTAAGAAGTTCCTCAGAGGGGCCAAAAATCTACGACCACCCAGGAGAGCTCCATCTCCAGCCTGGGACCTCAACTTTGTATTGGAAAAGCTCACCCTTCCTCCTTTTGAGCCAGCTGCCACTGCAGACTTAAAATTCCTTTCTTGGAAAACTGCTTTCCTTTTAGCAATCACTCCAGCATGAAGGGTATCTGAATTACAGGCCCTCATGGCAGTGGAGCCTTTCATCATCTTTCATGCGAACAGGGTGTCCATCAGGACTAATCCCTCCATGCCCAAGGTGGTATCCAGTGTGTCCCTTAATCAATCCATACATCTGCCAACCTTCTTTCCTAATCCCCAGAATAAAGGGGAACGGATTCTGCACTCCTTAGACATGCAGACAACTTAGATTCTACTTGGACAGAACTAAACCTCAAAGGAAATCTTAACTGCTGGTGGCATTTGCTGCAGGGGCAGAGGGGAAGGCTATTTCAAAGCAAACCATTTCCAAATGGATAGGCCATTGCATTCTTTTTTGCTACAAACACCATGGAAAACCTATCCCGTAGGAGATCAGACCCCACTCTACTCGGGCTGCATCTACCTCTATGGCCTTTGAGAGGCGTCCCTACCAGGGACATCCTAGAAGCTGCTACTTGGAGTGCTGTACATACTTTCACCAAGCATTACCATCTGCCTAGTTTCTCTAAATCCAGAGCTGGCTTTGCCATTGCAGGTCTTGCAGGGCATTTTAGCTGGTCCTAATTCTATTTAAATTCCTCCTCCCATCATTAGCTTTGGGAATCTACCCAAAAGTGATGACTGCAGCAGTGAAACACGAAGAACATAGTACGGTTGTGTACACTTAACATAAATGTAGATGTTCGAGTATATTCACTGTTGCAGTCCTGGTTACCCTCCCTCCAGCCCCCTTTTTTTTTTCTTTTTTGCATATACCTCTACTTACTTTACTATCTTCAAAAGCTTTTTGGTGTATTTGCTTTTTTGGAGGTATAACCTTGTATATTTATAGATGTAATTGCTTCCCATTAAGGGGGCACCTGACATCTGCGGCAAGAAAAACTGATGTAATGGCGTCAGCTGCATGTTTTATACCCCTGACGACCTGACGTCATGGTAGAAGGGACAGCAACTGATGCAGGACCCAAGGCTTTGTTAATTAGGCTGACTGAGGGCTACTGCAAGCAGATGATCCAAAAGTGATGACTGCAACAGTGAATACACTCTAACATGTACATTTATGGTAAGTGTACACAACTGTACTTTTAGAAGTAGGGTGGAAATGAAAGGGAGCTATGGTTAAGTAACAGTTATTTAGAGTGATTGACAAATGTTAACGTACTGCAGAATGGGAAGGATCGACTACAGAATGTTAGGCAGAAAATAAGGGATTACCTCAATAATGTGCACGAGCTTAGAAAGATTGCTGTTAAGCAGCTGTTTTTTGATAACAGTAGAGCACAAAAACTTTTAGCACAACAACTCTGGCAACAGAAAGTAGAAAGGGCTGCCGCCAAATTTAAGGAGCCTGTAACAAAGAAGGTAAGAGGATCTCCTGTAGAGATATTAGAAATATTTTGGAAATTCAATGAGTGTCACTGTAAAGCGGAGAAATATGAAAATCAAGAAAAGGTACAAATAGAACTATTTATGGAAGAATTAAATATGCCAAGGTTAGAGGTAGATAAAGTTCAGTTACTAACAGGATAGGAGGAGATGAGTTAAAAATTGTGATGTATAACCAATGTACAGGAAAGTCCCCAGGAATAGATGATATTCCTGTGGAAGTTTGAAAACTACGAGGGAAAGAACGGAAAGATCTGGAAGGTTTTGTTTAATAGTATGTAAAGAGAAGTACACCATCCTATTAGAAAGCAGGGGTAGCTGTAATACCTAAAGAGGGTAAAGATCCATCAGATCCAGCTTCATACAGGTCCATTTCAGTACTAAGCCATGAATATAAAGTGTTCATGTCTATAATGGCTAAAATAATTGCAAAAGTAATGCCAAAACTGATCGATATGGATTAGTGTGGTTTTGTGGTGGGGGGAGGGACATTTGACAACATTAACACAACACTGATGATCCAGAGGGAAGCAGAATGTAAAAAAATACCATTATTGTTGGTGGGTCTTGATGGAAAGAAAGCTTTTGACAGAGTAAGCTGGGACTCTGAGCAGGGCAATGGAATATTGCATTTCCTGAAAAAAAAAATATGTATATATAGGGTTGATTTGGAGAATATACGAGGGATCGGAGGTGAACATTAAAGTGGGTGAAGTCTTCTCTGATAATTTCTGTTTTGAGCAAAACCCCCTGCCAAGTGGTGTCTTCCCTCCCTTCATTATTTGCGTTATATTTAGAACCTTTGACAAAGAAAATAAGGGATTCAGAAATTCAAGGATATAATTGGTATGGTAGTCAAGAAAGCTGGCTTTATTTGCAGATGATATTTTGTACCTGACAAAACCAGAAAAATACATTAGTGTTGTGGAACATTTTGAGACGGCTTCAGATGTTTTCAGGATGCAAAATTAATGAAGCTAAAATAAAGGTGATCGTGGGAAATTATGTACCCACACATGAGCAGGTTCGGGAATATCCATATTTTTGGATAAAATGAAATATTTAGGAGTATGGATTAAAATTGATTCTAGTGTGGCAGCTAAAGATCTGTTGGAAGAGATTAAACAAATGATAATGCAAAAGCTGAGAAACTGGAAGCTTTGTTATTTGAATAGTAAGATACAAACAGTTAAAATATTTAGTCCCTTTAGTCTTGCACACAGGTCAGGCATATTTTTATCAGAAGCTGTGGGTAGCAGTTAAGGGCTGAAGGGCTGTGTCAGAGAGGTAGATGGCAAGAGTCAAGTGGGATAAGCAGAGTCTTCCAGTAGAACAAGACTGATAGGGATTACCCAATATGAAGGGGTGTTTCAGAGCTACACAGTTAAGACACCTATACATAAAGCAGAAAACTGTAATTCAAAATGGAAAGGGATGATGAACACGGGGAAGCTCAAGAAACAAGGAGAGACTAGGATTTTGGATGCCGGCTTTTAAGGAGAATAACAATAATCCATGCAGAATAGTATATCCATAAAGTATCAAAGTATTCTAAGAACTAAACCAACTTGGGAATGGAAAAAGGAGATTCTGCTGATGGGGATGACTGCAATTAGGGATACAGACAGTAGGCAAGAGGGGGCTGGAATTTTTTGGAGAAAACTAGCAAAAGAACTAAGGTATTGGGAGCAAATAACTAGAGGGAGAAAGATATAATGAGAAGATGCCAAGAATTTATTTGGACTGCAGGTTAGAGATTGCCTTCTCTATCAGGGATTGATATCGGAGTATAGGCAAAGAGAAAGAAATAGGGGGGTCCTAAATAAAAGACCAGCACTCGTAGAGTTTTTCATAGAATCTAGAACAGAAGCTGCCATTAAACAAGGAATAATTAGAGCATGTAAAATACTGCATGATAATTATAAGAATCCGAGGAGGTTAGAAAGGATCGGGAAGAGAGATTGTTTAAGCAATTCACAAAGAAACAGTGGTAGTATACATGTACATCTCTTAGATGCAACAAAATCTGAAAGATTTAGGCATTTTGCCTGGAAATGTTTACATAGCTATTTTTATACCCCAATCTAAACCAGCTGTACTGGAAGTAGTGAATATATTAACAGAGATAAAACAGCTGGAATTGAGATTTATCCGAGGGTAGGCGCAAACTACATCGAAAATTGTGGTAACAATACATACAAGGGAGGAATGCGGTCTAAAAGGCGGTAGGACTTAAGATATGTAATGTTTGAGTGAGAAAGATTGGGTAGATAGTGATGTGTAATGTTTGCAAGTGGGAGTGTATCAGCATGGTTTGTGATGTAAAATGCTTGCAACTAGGATTGCTGGTATGGTTTCTTTTCATTTTTATAAATGTATGATTGCCTGTGTAGGAAGTGATGGTTTAATAAATTGGTTTCTTTAATTAGGTTATGTGGTATGTGTATGTGTGTGTGTGTGCGTGTATATATATATATATATATGTGTGTGTATATATATATATATATATATATATATATATATATAATGTGTGTGAAATATAATGTTTGTTAATGTAGTTTGATTACTTTTATACGAATGTAAATTTGCCTATGTCACAAGTGATAATTCAGTAAAGGTGCTGGGGGAGCTGTGGTTTCTATCTTGAGGTAGGCTAGGAAACCAAATATAAAGTAAGTTATACCTAGCAAAATGGAAGATTATCTCTCTGGTTCCAGATGATTGGGCAGGACTAGAATCAGACCTGTCCACAGACCTCAAATGTCTTTGATTTTTACAAATCAAAATGATCTTGTGCGTCAGTGAAGCCCCCATTACCAGTAAAGTAATTCCTTAAGAATGCTCTGATGTTCGTGTTTCACTGTTGCAGTCATTACACTTGGGTTATCCTGCTGGCAAGCTACCCGCAGTCGGCCTGAATTCCAAAGTCCTGGTCCGGCGTCTGTTGCTGTCGCCTCTTCCCTGACGTCGGTGCGCCAGGGATATACAAGATGCAGCTGACTCCATTTTCTTCAGTCTTTCTTGCCGCGTGGTGCCAGAAGCAAAAGCAGTTTGCAAGTGCCTGTCGGCCGACTCCTGAGATTTTCGAATTTGAATTTCAGATCCGAAGTTTTCAATAAAGCTAAGTACCCCGTTGGGGAAACTTTTTCTTGCTCCAGTCTGATGTCAGTAAAAGTTAACAATTGTATTTCTTGTGGGAAGCAAATACCTTATATGGATTTTCATTCTTACTGTATTCCTTGCCTAGGCCCTGACCACGACGTTGCTAGTTGTCTGTTTTGTGCTAGATTCAACCAACGCACTATTAAGCGTCTGTTCGATTTTGCTTTTCATTACTTTGGCCGAAGGTTTAACTATATAATGCCGTTGAGACAACCGACGACCGGAGTCCATAAAAAGCGCAAGGACAAAGTAAAAGACAGGCATCCAAGGTCCAAAACCGACGAAGCCTCTTCTAGGCCAGTCGCCGGTTTTCAATGAGGCGCTTTCGCAGCCCCTGACACCCGCTACCTCAGAGCCACAGGCCGCCTCCGACTCCCACGTGGAGACAGCCAGGCCTCTGGAAACTCAAGGTATTGGGCCTATGGAAACCATTCCCTCAGATGGGTCCGGAGCCGCTGAGCAGGCATCGGCTTCTGAGGGTGTTTTCAGACCTACACAGCTTACTATCAAGACCTCTTCAGCAGCCAAGGCAAAGTCTAAAACACCTTTAAAGACAAAGAAACAAGTACAGCATTCTCCTGGACAGTCATCCATGCCAAAGAAACAGATGCTCTAAATGGCCGAGGACCTAATTACTTTTATCAGGGGCTCCCATCCCCCTCCTGATAAAAGGCCTATGCAAGATGCTGACTGACTCCTCTGACCAGGTTTCTATTTCTTCTGATTCCTCTAGGGAATAGGGATAGTCTCTTCCTCCCTATGAGGACTCTGATGCTGAAGAATCTATCCCTTCAGCCTCTCCTCCTGAGGACTACTCTTTTGGGGAAACCCTGCACACCATGAGGGAACATTTCCATTGGGAGAGCCAGGATTATTCAGAATCCAAGAAAAGGCTCAGAGACTTTATTTTATTGCCTCAGCACAGGCCTCTTGCTAATCCCCCCTGTACTAGATATTGTTGATTGTTTTTTTTTTCTGAATCCAGTTTGACTCCTGATTCTTTACCCCCTGCACCAGTTAAGCCAGATAGGTACTACAGGGTTCCAGATTCTCATAAATGTCTTTATAAAAACCCTGCTGCTGATCCAGAAACTATTTCTCAGGGTCCCAAAGGGGTCAAGGCTTCCACTGCAAAAAACCCTGTTCCCTCTGATAGGGATTCTAGAGCACTGAACAGATGGGGGGAAAAGTTTACACCTCTGCTACTTTAGCTGTAAGGGCTTTAAACTGCCAGTTTCATATGCTTAAATATCAACAATACCTAATGTCTTTGCTAAAACAGAAAATGCTTACAAGCTCTGAATGTCCTGAGAACAAGGAAATGCAGGATTTATTGCATGCAGCTGAACAAGTGGGAAAGCATACTTTGCAATTTGGTTTTGATTCATTAGAGGCATCTTGCAGAGCCGCTGTTACAGGTTCTGTCATTCGAAGGTATGCTTGGTTAAAAGAATAGTGTTTACCTGATCGTGTTAAAGCAAAATTATTGGATGCTCCATTACAGCATGATACTTTGGTGTTAAGGCAGAAGAGGTGTTAAAGAAAATGGAGGATAAAGAAAAATCAATGCAGACAGTAAAGGATTTCTTACCTAGATTTAGCAGGAACTGGCCTTCTAAAAATTGGTCCTTTCCAGTGTTAGACAGGCCACAAAGAGGCAGATCTCATACAGACCTAAACAGTGGGGTGCTTCAGCCCCCAAAGGCGGAGAAGACAAATCACAACCTTATAGGAAACAAACCCAATGACTTTCCTCTACAAATGCAAAGCTGTTACCTTTTGGCAGCACCCTTAGGGGGAAACTAGCACTTTTCTCACAAAATTGGCACATGATCACCCAGGACAAATGGATACTGGATATTGTTTCTCAGGGTTACAGGTTCCACTTTCACACCCTACCAAGGGTAAAGGGTATGCCAGACCTGCCACAAAATCAGTGGGCAGAGGCACAAAAGCAAATTTCTGCTCTCATGGACATGAGGGCTATTCAGAAAGTACCACAGCAAGAACAGGGGCAAGGATTTTATTCAAGACTTTTCTTGGTACCCAGAAAGGACAAAGCCTGGAGACCAATACTGGACCTGTCTATTCTAAATACTTTCCTGAATGTTCCAAAATTCGAAATGTTGACACTGCAGCAACTTCTGCCCATGCTGGGCAAGAAGGCTTGGCTCGTTACTTTGGACCTCAGAGACATACCTGCATGTCCCAGTCAGACAATCTTGCAGAAGATACCTCAGATTCATAGCTGGCTCAATGCATTACCAATTCTCTGCACTGCCCTTTGGCTTATCTACTGTGCCCAGGGTCTTCACAAAATGCCTGGCACCAGTAATTGCATTTTGCAGACAAAAAAGAATTCAAATATATCCCTACTTGGACGACTGCCTTATTCAAGCAAAGAGCAAGGACATTCTACTAAGGCATCTGGCGTTTGTAAAAAGCCTAGAGTACACAGTAAACGAAAATAAATCAAATCTAGTGCCCTCTCAAGAGATAATATTCCTGGGTGCAAGCTTAAATACAACTGCCCAGATGGCTTATCTCACGCCAGACAAGCAAAGGCAACTGACTCATTACTTTCAAATGATGGCAACAAAGACCCAGCTACCCGCAAGAAAAATTCTGCAGGCTTTGGGCTTCATGGCATCCTACTAATTCCATATGCAAGACTGCATATGAGGAAGCTATAATGGTATCTAAAAAGTGTTTGGACTCAACATTGCCACAGCCTGGAAACAATAACTCTTATTCCCTGCCTGCAACAGGAGTTTCGATGGTGGGCACTGGCCTGTCACCACAACAAGGGACAGCCTTTCACTTTACCCACAGCCAGGCAGACACGAACGACAGATGCATTGGATTATGCCTGGGGGGGCACACATGGCAGAAAAATGTATTCAGGGCACGTGGCCCGTGGACCAAATGCATCTTCATATCAATCAAAAAGAGATGCTAGCTGTACATAATGCCCTGACAGCCTTCAAGGATCTACTACATCCAGGACCACTATTACTAAAGACGGACAATACTACAGTTATGTGGTACATAAGCAAGGGGGCACACATTCCTACCCCCTCTGCAGGCAAGCCATGACTTTTTGGAACACAGCACTGACCTATCAAGTACATCCGCAGGCACAATTCCTGTCAGGAAAGAAATATACTCTGGCAGACGAACTAAGCAGAAACCTCATGGACCCTCAAGAGTGAAAACTAGATCCACAGGTTGTCAGCATAACAAGGAAATGGGGATGCCCAGACGTAGATCTTTTTGCCTCCCCTCACAGCTGCCAACTACAGAGATTCCACACAAGGACTTATCACTCACAAGCATGGAAAGTGGATGCTCTGTCATTCAGCTTTAAAACCCTAACAGTTTATGCCTTTCCACCACTGCCTCTTCTTCCGAAGGTACTCCTAAAAGTCAGACAAGAGAAGCCAAAAATGATTCTGATTGCCCCTGACTGGCCACGCTAGCACTAGTACCCAATCCTAAAGAGCTTGTCTCAAGGCCCAGCCTGGACTTTACCTCAAATTCCTCATCTTCTGACTCAACAAAACAATCAGATCCTGCACAGCCAACTCAGAACCTTAAATCTGGCCGCATGGCAAATAATATAGCCACTCAGAGCACACCGCTCTCTAAAGCTGTTATGGATGTCATTTTGGAAGCCAGGAGGCCCAGCACCAGGAAATCTTATGCAGAAAAATGGAAGAGATTCTGTGCTTGGAACCAGGCACAAAGACTTGAACCGCTTGTTCCATATATTCCTCAGATTTTACAATACCTAACTGAGATACTAGACAAAGGCCTATCCTTCTCATCAATTAAGATCCATGCCTCTGCCATTTCAGCTCATTACAATACAACACCTCCTATTTTCTCTCATCCACTGCTAAGACAGTACCTGAGGGGCAAAAAACATAAGACCCCCAAGGACAGCGCCGATACCTACATGGGACCTCAACTTTGTTTTGCAAAAGCTCACACTGCCTCCTTTTGAGCCAGCCAATACAGCTGATATAAAATTCTTATCATGGAAAACTGCTCTGCTCCTAGCAATAACTTCAGCAAGAAGAGTCTCAGAGTTACAGGCATTAATGGCAGTGGAACCTTTTATAATTTTTCATCCAGACAGGGTTTCTCTAAGGACAAACCAAACATTTATGCCAAAAGGTAGTATCCAGTGTGGCTCTTAACCAAACCATTCATTTGCCAACATTTTATCCAAATCCCCAGAATAAAGGGGAGAGACTTCTGCACTCTTTGGATATACTCAGGCAGCTACGCTTCTACTTGGACAAAACAAAAGCTTTCAAAAAAACTGAGCAACTGTTTGTAGCATATGCTGCAGGATCACAAGGAAAAGCTGTCTTTTCAAAATGGATAGGACACTGTATTCGTTTCTGGTATGCACAGCATGGCAAGTCAGTGCCTAAGAATGTTAGGCCACATTCTACCAGGGCAGCAGCCACTTCAGCAGCCTTTCTCAGAGGAGTATCAACCAATTAAATTTTGGAGGCTGCAACTTTGAGTTCAGTGCACACTTTTACCAAGCATTATCACTTACCTCTTTACTCTAAATCCAGAGCAGGCTGCAGGGCCTCATAGTCACTCCTAATCCTATTTAGACCCAGCCGCCCTACCTCAGCTTTGGGATTCAACCCAAGTGTAATGACTGCAACAGTGAAACACGATGAACATAGTACAGTTGTGTACCTACCATAAATGTAGATGTTCGAGTGTGTTCACTGTTGCAGTCCAGGTTACCCACCCTCCATCCCTCTCTCTTTGCTGGGACTTATCTATACTTCTCTGTCCTATACAAGGGTGTATTTGCTTTTAGATGAAGGTATTGTTTTTATTTTATTGTATGTTTTTATAAGCAATATGTATTGCCTACCTTCTTGGGGGCACTTGACATCTGGGGCAAGAAAAACTGAAGAAAATGGCGTCTGCTGCATCTTGTATACCCCTGGCACACTGACGTCAGGGAAGAGGCGACAGCAACCGACGCCGGACCAGGACTTTGGAATTCAGGCCAACTGCTGGTAGCCTGACAGCAGGATAACCCAAGTGTAATGACTGCAACAGTAAATACACTCGAGCATCTACATTTATGGTAGGTACACAACTGTACTTTCTTGAGACCCACCCCCAATAAGAAGCCTTCCTGTACTATGGGACATTGTGTTCCAGAGAAGGTAAAATTACCACACTTTGAGGCTGCTGCTGCTGAAGGACTTGACCTGGACAGCTATCTTTTTAGTGACCACTACATCCGCCAGAAGAATGTAAGAACTGTAAGGCCTCGTGCAAACCACCCTTATTTTCCACAAAGGTAGGGTAACCCTACATACTAATCCTGTGTTCATGCCCAAAGTCATGACAGAATTGTTGCCTGATAAAGCCATTCACCTGCCTATGCTTTGTCATGTCCCTTAGAACAAGGAGGAAAGAATCTTGCACACCCTGAGACAAGTGAAGAACAGAACTTAAACCAGTTATTTCTCATCTCATACCCTTTGCAGAAGGTTGGAAGGGGGAGACAAGTCTTCAAACATTCCACTTTTAAATGGCTTTCTGATTTAATCTGTCTAACTGTTTCAGTTGCAAGACTGTGCCTGTGTGTTTCATAGCCTACTCTACTAGAGAGAGGGGCTACTATACCACAGCACTTAGTATTGTCAGGTTTGTGGAATCTGTGCCCAGGATATTTTTTTATATCTTCAGCTTATATTCCTATTCTCTTTGTGTGTCTTACAGTTACCGTCATATTGTTCTGCTGAAGAATACTTTGAAAACATCTGTATTCAGCCATTAATCTTTCACATCCTGCACAATTTTCCTGTTAGTCTCCCTCATTGAGTCGTGTAAATACACACATTCACTTCGTAATTCACTACTTCAGAATTTCCAAGCAAAAGAGGGAAGAAAAAAATTCACATCTCAGTATCCATTTTACATATTTACTTCATCTTTCTGGAGGTGTGCGCCTAACCCAAATTACAGGTTCATGTAATCCTCCTCATGTACACAGCTTAGCACATCTCTTATAACACCAGCTACCATCAAGTCCACATCTACCAGTTTATAGTCCATCTCAGTTTCCAGAGTGTGTAATAAATAGGCAGAATTATTTGCTTGGCTATCTCAAAACTCTCCACACAGATACTATTGGCTACTGAAACATAGTTAAAGCCAATAATCAAAAGTGAAAACATTGTTCCTCCAGGATATGACATTCTTAGACCTGATAGAAAAATAACAGGTGGAGTAGCTATGATGATTAAAAATACGTTACACATTCATGCACAATATTTAGTAACACCACAAATGAGGTAACTTGCATCTCTTCACTTAACACAAATCCATACCTCTTGCTAGTTTTATACATTCAAACAGGCAACAGTACAACCCTAGAAGATATCCTGTATTGGATGTCTCATCTCCAGCAGGAGGCCATCTTTATAGGTGATGTCACTGTTGGCTGGCTTACTGTTAATTCTAGTCATCTTGCTACTTTACAACTATATGCTTTCACTCGGCTTAACTCACCAACCAGATACAATTCTACTGGTCAGGCTACATTAGATTGGGTCCTACAACTTTTCCTAATGCAATTCCTGATGCAGGTAGTCTACTGGATACAAGTATTAATCTGTGTGTGTATGTATATAATCAGACATCAGAAACCCAAGCCTTTATAAACACATTTACAGCACTGTAAAAAATCTTACTTCCATTTAGAAAACTTCATTAACACACTTCATTTGTTTAATTGGAATTTTCTTTCTTCATTGTCTTTAGACACTGCTGTTTCACATTTTAACAGTGTTTTCTTATGAATCCCAAAAATATGCTCGAGTAAGAACCATAAGAGTTGAAGGCAAACCCAGCTCTTTGGCTTACTAAAATAGAAAAGAATTGGTGAAAACAAGGGTTAAGGTGTGTGGACATTTGGATTACACAATAAAACATGTACTGTACAACAGTTTAGATAACTCAAGCATCTCGTTAGAAAATGCAAGCAGATTTGCTACACAAATTTCCAGATAAATCACAGATCAGATCCTAAATTTTTTGGTCTTCAGTTAATACTCTCTTGCATCCAAGTTGAATCACCTACGCACCTCCTCAGCATCAGACAAAAGTGAGACCTTGCCACTACAACATCCGCATTTTATCAAATCTGTACTTCCTACCCCTCAGAAGCAATGGTAATGCCTCCTTTCAAACATTAGCATCAGTAAACAATTGTACTACTTTTATCACTGATATTACAAAGCATTTACGTGAACTTAAGTCTTCAACTATTGCTTCTGATCTATCTGCCTTGTGAATGTCAAGATTAGTGCTGAAGTACTAGCTTACCCTGTTTCACTACTGATTACTCACTTAAAGAACATTATGTACCAGAACTTTGGAAAAATTGTTTTATTGTACTGTTGCGCAAAGGTGCCCCATCCACTGACATCTCCAGTTACAGAAAAATTGCTGATTTTATCTTCATCTGAAATACCCAATAAATGTCTACTCACTGCTTTTAAAGTAAATCATAAATAGTAATCTCTTCTCCTCCAAACAATGTAGTTTTAGGCTCAACCGTAGTACAACTGCTCTGATTTTTCTGATTTTCACTGCAGTAATCAAATCAGAAACTCATGTAGCCATGTTTCAGCTGTTTTTAGCTCTCTCTAAGGCTTTTGACTGTCTGCAACTAAAAACTTCTTCACAAGCTATCTGTAATAGGGTTAAATCAATCTGTTTAAAAATGTGTCTGCTGTCTTTTCTAATAAACAGGCTGTAAAATGGCAACAAGATTTACTCACCCTTTATTTAACATTTGTTAACCAGGAAAGTCCATCTTGGAACAAAGCCAATTTTCAGTGAAGGCCTGGGAAGAAACACTCCAGATGCATGTCTTTGTAACGTGGGAGGAAACCCACACAAACGCAGGAAGGACATGCAGACTCCACACAGAAGGAACCCCAACTGAGAATCACTTCTTGCTGTGAGGCGACAATGCTACCACTGCGCCGTGCCCATCTTTGTTGGTGTTCCTCAAGGATCTGGGTCAAGTCCCTTGCTATTTAATCTTTTCATCAATAGTATATCCTGCCTCTTTTCCTGCTTCTGTTATTCACTCTATAGATGATTCTTCTCTTATCTGCTCCAGTGAAACTTTATTTTCACTCAACTTGCACAGCAATCTTTTACTGCAATTTATAACCATCTTGACTCAACTTCTCATTGCAAAGAAAGGTAAATGCTCCTCACTCCAAAACATTTATCTGCCCAAAACAGTCTCTTATCAAGAACGTCAAAGAATTCTACAAAAATTGATTTAGTCACCTAAAGTTGTTGGTGTTGTCATTGATGAATACTTGAAATTTAAACAGCATATCCTTGAAATAACCAATAAAACTTATCAGAAACTGAAATTGTACAGGATAAAACTTGACCATACCGATTAATATAGAAAAAAAAGTATAAAAAAAATACTGCAGCTACATACCTACTTCCGTCTCTGCTCCTCTCCAATTTTCACAAACTTTCCCTCTACTCTATTACATAAACTTTAACAATGCTGTTATGACGTGGCTAAATTTGCAGCAAATCTACCATATAGAGCTCATCACTGTACTGTTCTCAAACATTTGTTTAGTTCTCCCATACTTTGTCTTGTACACACATTAACTACAAATAAAATAATCAGTTTCCAAGCAAATGCCCCAATCTTTTCTTAATTTTTTAGTGATTTTCAGGGGATTGGAGTGGATGCCTGTCAATTCCACTTCTCCTAAGCTTGCAAAGAATCAACACTGCCTCTTCAGGTTGTCTTAGAACTTTGAGAGGCATCTTTGGGGGGTACATCTAATTCTGACTTACCCGTGAGCTTGCTCAACCTGGAGGTTGTCCAACTTTGGTCTCTGCAGAGATCTTCAGAGGCTGTCAGTGACAGAGAGAGGCTGTGTGTGCTTATGTCCACTTTAGTGCATATGCGTGGCCTAGAGGGGAAAAGATGTGAAACTCTGTACGTCAGGCTTTCAGCAGTGGAGGACCCCAAGTTTAGCATCATGGTCTTGGCAAATATTCCTTTACTACCAGGACTGCGTGTTCTGCAGTGCAGACAGTTGCCTCAGCATCATAACAGACTTTTCCAGGCTTCAGCTTCCTCCTTGCCAATAAACCCCTGTTTTCCTCTCCAGATATTGCTTGCTGCTGTTCGTTGCTGTTGACAACAGACGACCCCTGGCTTGGACTAGTTTTTGGACAACCCTTTCCAGTTTTTTTAGAGCACCTTTATTTATCTTCAGATGTTAAATTTCATCATGGAGTGATACCTTATATTATTAGCAGATGAGCTTTGGTGTGTGCAAATTGAGTTAGGCATGAAGTTTTTTTTGCAGACTTTGACTATCGCAAACAACTTGTGTTGCACCTGGCTGCGATTATTAAATGACAACGACGAAAGCGGATTTAAAAAAATGCATTTCTAATGGCCATAAGTGGCTCCCTTATGGCTACAGTGTGAAAGTGTTTGGAAGCTTCTCATTTTTTGCTGAACTGTGGAAACTGTGAAAACACTGATGCATAGAAAGAGCATAAAGGTTTACTGCTTTTTGGTTAGAGTTGAGTAAATTCTCTCTCCTTGAAGACTCCCTGTGAAAATAAGGAAAAAATTTCAAAAATGACGAGCATAAATCTTCAAAGAAAAAAAGAATATCCGAAGACTTAATTCTCCTGTCCCCTTCCCCCTGTGATGTTTCTTCAAAGAGGATCAGGGGTCCTCTGTGGAAACTGATGTTTCTACAATTTCAGTTTTGGCAAGTATCCAAAAACTTTGCTTATCAGTAAGACCGTTTTCTCATTACTAGAACTGGATCTGAACTGCACATCTCATTCTAAGCTTTCTGTATTTTTGTTTTGTTGTGCATCTGCAGTAAACGTTATGGCAAGCTCTGCCAACATGCTGCAGACTCGTATGGACTCTGGCTTCCCCTGCCCTCATCTCATAGTGACTTTGGAAATTTGCCCTCCCATGACCACTTTCTGCCTCATTTGCCCAATATTCTGTTGCCAGTTAGGGCAGGGCTATTCAGATTTGCTGGCTGTTGGGCAGACACTGGTTTTCTCCTGGGGCAGTGAGCGCCTTCAACACCATTTGCTCTGTCTGCAAGCTCAGGCCACACTACCTCCATGGATGACATCTGCACATATGATATGAGCTTCTTTGTTAAACATTGCGAGTTCGATAAAATCTTTAGATCTCGTACGACCTGTGAGTAACCCTCATTGTCAGAAGTACGTTTCCTAGGGTCACTCAATTTTATTGCTGGCCAATCTTTCTTAGCATTAGGGGAGGGTTAAACATGCCATGCCAGATTTAAGGTGTGTGTTTATAATAGGTATTCACTTGGTATCCTTTTCTATAGTCCCCCCCCTCACCTTTACCCAAACTGGCCGAGGGGGGCTAGGCTACAGAATGCATATTTATGTGAGCAGCACTGTGTTCTTAAGTCAGCCTTCTCCCATTTAAAGAGGAATGTGGATACTGTGGGATCATAGGTAAGTGGATGAGTTGACCTCTGGTAAAGTATGTATCAGTGCCAAGTTGACTGTTATGAAGCTATAACCTTAGCAATAGAGTATCATACCATTTTATTTCCTACACTGTCCTTAACCTGTTACCAGACTTGGATGGATGGATTAACAAATAAATTCACATCTGTGTTGTACATAATCAGTATTTAGTGTCAGTGCTGTAAAATGGCAAACCCGTGTATTGCACTACCGAGTGCTTATCTCAGCTGCAGAAAATGGTAGAATCCATATAAGATTCTCACATTATATTGAGACTGATTAAAGCACACCTGGGCTTCTCTTATGATTTTCTAGCATGCTAGTAGGTGTATAGATATGGTACAGTGAATGCAGTTGCAGGCATTGTGTTTTAAGGAGACTTGGTGAATGGTTTGAGAATTAACCTCCATGCTTGAGAATGTCAGGGACAGATTAATGCTCATCTTGAGTGTTGGCTCTTAAGCCGTCCGTCACAGGAAGTGTTTAGAAGGATGAAAAGGAGAACACTCCCCATGCTATGATACAGTTATATAATTCCCTAATCTCAAGTTGTTAATGATCTTCCCCATGCATCAAAGGAAGACTAGATTTTAGCAGTTTTAGCAAAAAAAAGCTTTTGAGAATGGCATTTGGAGAGATTGAAGAGGTTAGGGTAGGCAAGCAGAATAGATGAAGGTGGCAGTGGTCCCTCTTCCCCACCCAAAGATACTCCCTCAGTCATGACTGTAGGTCAGTGCCCTGTCTGCTTTATTGGCAGAAAACCATGATAATTGGCCTTTTCTCTGATACGTGGTTGAAGGAACTTTATAGCTGCAAGTACAAAGTAGTTTTGGAACCACCTTCTCTTCCTTGTATACATTTCAGGTGGCTTTTCTGGGATCAGTGATAGACCAGCTTCTGGCTTGCACAGCTGTGGAGAGGTTACCACTAGCTGAAGAAAGGTTGTTTCTTCAAACCTTCATGGAGGTGACCAGTCGTGGATCTTTCAGGTCTAAACAAATGTCAGAAAAAAGTTCAAGATGATAAACTTCTAGACATTTGTGACACTATTGATGGCTGACATAGTAATGGCACTGTTTAGACATGAAAGAATCATGCCTCCACATTCCCATCTTTCAGGGGCATGAGGTGTTCCTCGTACTCCTTGCAGATCACTGCTTCCACTCTGCTTTCGTATCCTGTGTGTTATCTGCTGTTCTCAGGATAATCGCCATCTTATAAGATTTTTTTTTTTGCCTGTGTTGGACTCCTGAAGGCTCAGCTTGCAGATGTACTTGAAACTGACCAGCTCCTTTCTGGCCAATCAAGCAATGTCAATGAACATGCAAGAGTCAAACTGTTTTCTTTACAAATTGAAGACTTTCAGGGGTGCTATTTGACATGTTGAAAAATAGCTTTCCTTCTGCCGAAGAAGTTGTAGACCTGTTGGATCCATAATTCTTGTCTTTTCAAAGACACAGCACCTGACAGCCAGGAAAGTCCTCAGGGCTTTGCAGTACTCATTCTGATTGGTTCCACTTATTCTGGCTGCAGTATCTGTGCACTCGAAACATACTCTCTGATTACTGTTGTCTACAGAGGAATCAGAAAATGTTTGATGTATTGTGCACATACTAAATGATTTAAATAAAATGTAATTATATCTTATACGCACACAAAGTTGGAGTGCTTAAAATACAAAATATTAACTGTCTCTTGGTGCACCAGTGTATTGTCAAGTATTTAGCTTTGATATTTTGTAATACTCCTAGTTTTTGTGTATAGTATACCTGGGTGTGACTTTCCTCGACCCAGAGTAACCAGTATGTAATAGATGCTTCAGACCTACCTGGGGAGATTTACTGAAAGCCCACGGAGTCCTCACTTTTTTGAATGGCAGACAGTGATATGCAGACTAATGGGGCATCGACAGCTGTGTTGACTAGCAGGGCCAGCTTCGGGCACAGCTGTACAGTTCAGCTTTTCCATCAGTGTCATCTGCATACCTTCTGCACAAGAAGCTTTTAACAGACAGACTGATAAGGTCCACAGCTGCCCCCATTGAATTGACCTTGAGCCTGTCAACCTTCATATTCAGTAACATGGTGGTAAGAGGGACCCCTGTTTAGACCTGTTTTCTACTGCCTAGAAATGCCAAGTCCAGGAGAATGTACTGCAAGCTTTCTTTTAGGTAGACCTGGGACTTGCTGAAGAAGGAACTTGTTGCATTTGACCCATAATCATCGTCCTTGTAGTCTTGGTGAAAGACAAATGCTTTGTGCATCTGATTGTAATAGCTGTATTCTTATCCAGACAGCAATGGTTGTCCCTTCCTCACCATCTAAATTAGGTGTGGCTGGACACTTTGCATGTATCGCATCTCAGTGCACCCATAGGTCGTCATCCACAGATTGACAACTTGAAAGATAAGTTCCTAATTCTAAATTGTGCATTTCTGTTTCTGATTTGAAAGAGGCCAGGAGAAAACTTCCAAAAACTCTTGCATAGGCAAGTGGAAAATATTCTGCTCATGGAGTACAGCTGAGCACACTTAATCTCCAGGAATCCTGTGTACAGCAGATAGCCACCTAAGTGACCTTTCTCAGCTTGCCCTTCTTTAAACCCTCTACTCTTTTTATAAGTTCATAGGTCGATACCAGCTGTTGGCCCAGAGGCCCTTATAAGCCTAGCCAAGATATTTCACCCATGTTCCCACAAAGTCAGCACCTGTTTTCCCTGTCTAGCGGAGACACAGATGGATGCCAGGGGTATATTTTCTGTTTCCCATCCATTTGTCCAGGTTCCTCTTAGAGGGTTAGTGAGGTACTCTGCTTGACATGAAGAGGGAGCGTGTTCCACAGATAGGGGAGGCGTGACACACATCTATCCCACCAGCAGGTTTTGTTACTGTCGCATACCAGTTTGAGGCCTTGCATGCAGGTTGCATAAGTGGAGTTTGACTTACAGATGTGCAGCAACTCCATCAAACCTGAGTCTGATACAACCTTGTATGCCAGACACAGGTCACCTCTGAGCAGTCTGTACGAGACTGAGTAGAGGGACAGAGCTTTTAAACTGTCTGTATAGGATAGGTGTTTGAGACCCTGGATTTTCCTGGTCAGGAACTTCTGTGGTCTCTCCAACTGCTGCATGTGCTTGGCAAGGTACATGCCAAAGCAGGCATTGTAGTCTACAATGGGTCTGATAAGGAAGGAGTACTGGGATGTTATGGCCTGTTCGTGGATGAAATACCCTTACTTATGAGGTGGGCCATGTAGAAAGCCTTCCATACAATGGAGACAACGTGGTTGTCAAAAGTCAGGTTGCTATCAACCTAAGTGCCCAAGTCCTTCACAACTGATTGTGTGCTTAGTGCATTATTAATGTGATAGTGGGGACGCCATTTTCCCCAAAGGGGATAATGATGCATTTCTTAGCATTTGGTTTGAGGCCATGCTTCTGGCAGCAGTCATTAGTTCATCACTAGGGGAATATAACAGTGCCCAGCTTGCAGTTCTCTGCAAACTTGGTCAGCCACAGGCCACTGGTTTTGGCTTGTACCTCAGAAATATATATTCTAAACAGTAGAGGCCCCAAGACCGATCCTTAGGGTATACCGCTTGTTACAGGTCTACTGCTAGAGGTGGCTTCCCCTATTTTGACTGAGTGCGTTCTATCATTGAGCTAGTTAGCTTACCCATCTGGTAACATACGGGTTGATGCCTGACTCAGAGAGTTTATCTATTATGCCCGAGTATAGAATAGTGTCAAAGGCTTTGACTAGGTCAAGGTAGGTGATGTGCACAGTCTTTCGCTCATCCATGGTGACTGTTTCGATGAAGGCAACTGTTTAACAGGCATGATCTCCCTTTGACAAACCAAACTGTGTGGCATCAAGCATTTGGAGGTTGCCAATGTCCTTGTTTATAAGGGTTGGGAGGGTGGCCTAATGGTTAAGGTGTTTGCCTTACAAACACAAGGTGCAGGGTTTGAACCTCACAAGGGATAATTGGCTAGGCTTACAATGGCTCGCAAAGGCAGTTAGCTTTGTACTGAACTATAACGTCCATGACAATGCATTCCATGGCCTTGCAGATCAAGCTAGTTAGGCTGATAGGCCTATAATTGCCTGGGTTGGTGATCGCTCCACCTTTGTGTAGAGGGATGACAGTGGCTGTCCTCCATTCTGCTGGGACAAAGCCGGTGCTCAGGCTTTGGTTGAGTAGGGTGCCTAGTGGTGTTGAGAGTTCTTGCCTGAGTTCATGTAGGACACAACAAAGGATGTTGTCTAGTCCCATGGAGGTGTATTTTTTTTTTTACTTTGAGAGGCCATTAATGACCTGCTCCCCTGGTGATGAGGGGAGCGGGTGCTGAGTATGTCCTGGTTTACTGATGGGGGGGGACAGGGGGGTGAAGTTTTCATTGAACTTGTCTACCAGCAGGTTGGCTATATCAATGTAATTTGTATATGTGGTATTCTTGACCACCAGTTCAGAGCAGATTTGGGAGTTACCTTTGAGATTGCCATTAGTAAAGCTTTTTTGAAGGTTGTAATGCTTTTTGGAAAACCTAGAAAGTGTGCCCTCCTCATGAGATATGAACTTTCTCCTAAAAAAAGTTTGCTTTTCCCGTACAAGCCAGTTAAGTATTTTTTTATTTATTTTTTTTAACCTGTTGGTTGTTTCCTTTGTGTGATGAATACAATAATGGCCTTTCATCCCCGAACCTTAAACTGTCTTCCATCAGAATAGACTAGTTTTGAGAAGGAACCTGTCTCATTCCGTGGGGTAGACCTCATGTTGCACAGAGCTGGACTTATCCTGTTAAGTTTTCTTTCCTTAGTTCCAGAACAAATGAGTCTGTTCCTTACATTCACAGGTGGTTAAGACATTGCTCCAGTTCTTTCTCAGTTGTAGAAATAAACTGAAAATCAGGGCATTAAGTAAACCATAAAGGAAACCGCGAAGTGTGAAAAGTAAACATTACCTCTACTGAATAGGTGTTGAAGACATGATAGTAAAAAGAGGTATTACATACTGAGCCCTGTACAAAATACTTAAGAAGTGGCTGTGTGAATTACTTTTCTTAACAGATGGGCAGAGAAGGATTGTTACAGTGCAAAACTTGAAATAAACTACAGATGGATTTATGTGCTTTGGTGGTATGATTTGTTAGGCTGGATGTCTGTTCAGAGGAGGTGTGATGTAGAAAGAGGTAGGCTAGACACTGTGCCAGCAAAGGCTCTTCTAGCATGCTAAAGAAAAAAAATGTATGCGAGTGTCATTGCCACCATTTTATGTAGTCTGGTCCGGTTTCGTCCTAGTTGTCTGTGCAATTGTGTGACTTTTCCTTCTTGCATCTTTTATTACCTGTTTCAGATCGGAAGTCACTTAGTGTAGGAACTTGCCAAGATGAGCCAGATCAGCTCGACGAATGGAACAGGCTTGCAGAGCTTCAGCGCAGGAACAAGATCTGCCCCCCTCATCTGAAAACTTCTTATCCACTGGAATCTAAGGTAAAGAACAGACATGGCTAGTCCTGATGTGGCGGTGGAGTGAATGGTGAATAAAGAAAATGTTTGATTAAAAATACTTTAAAGAACAGAAGTATTAGTTTGTCCTTTTTGCTATAGCTTTCAGTGCAGTAGCTGCAATAGGATCTGTTTTAGCCTGGAAGAAAATTGGTTTAAGAGCAGGTATTGCAACATGCCCTTTTGATATTGAGGTAAATGTATTTTGCCAAGTTAGTCTTGTTTTGTTCTTTCAGTAGGATGAGTACAGGGCAAGGCACATCTGGTGTTTGCACTGCACTTTTGTACCAGGGCTGTAGTGTGTTCACTCTCATTCCCTAGTTATGTTGTTTTATTTTAATTGAATTTTATTACTTATTTGCCATTTATGTGTTTTAGATCTGCTAGCATACTTTTTTTCTTTGTCTTTATTAAATCATCATTTTTTAATTTGCAGCATGGATTCACATACTTATCAGATTAGAGAATGAGCTGTAATAGTTTTCATTATGTCATCATTCACTGTATGTTTTTAAAAACTTTCATTATCACCATTAAATTGCACAAATCTGCCTTCCCGTTAAACCTTCCTCTTCAATATTATTTTGCATTTACTGTTAGATTATTTCTATGAAATTTGCTCCTTCCCTTTTGCAAAGATCCCACCTCCATTTCATATGTCTTAAGTACAGTGTTCAAAACTTCCATTATATGTGGTGTAGATTCTGATTTCCATTTTCTGGGTGGGGGGTTGTTTTTGTCACCAGGTGAATTAAACCTAGTAAGACCTAACTATATATCTAGGATTTCAGATCCTGTATCCCAGCTCAGGAGAAACATTTTCTTAGTTACTGCTGCTTGTTCACCCATCAGTAGCACAAAGTGAAATGTAGGCGCATGGGTATAAACCCAAACAAACACATGAAAAGTAAGTAAACTGAAAGACAACATAATCTCCTTTAAAAAAACTAAAACATCTCACTGATAACCCCAGCTGCACATGCAACACATATCCACATTCTTCTTAATTTAGCAAAAATGTTTCACATAGCAAATATACTTGCGTATATGTCATACTGTTACACCTTATGAGTTATCCCTAATCTTTAGTATCCTAGTCCACACATCTACACAACTATTTTAACGCATTTTCTCTTCTGTCACTTTCTACTTTTAATGCTTACCATTAAGTACATGCCACCTATAATCTGCATATTCTCACCACCTAGCTATAAGATTCTAACTGTAATCTATTCTATCTTTAAGTTTAACTCTCTAATTCTACCTTCCCACTACACTTACCACCCCCCCCAAAAAAAATTGAGCTGTATTGTTAAATATTTCTAACTGTTACATATTAGAAACACGAAAAGGCTAAATGTCAAATGTATGTACATCGGCACATAAAGGTCTATGTACATACAGAGCGAAACATGTAAATGGCGAAATTTAAAACGCCGAACGTGTCTTTTTAGCCAGCAGCATGATGGTGGGGATAACGAAATATGTCCTTATCCCCACTATAGTGCTGTCTCGAAGATGGTATATTTAAGTAGGGGGGTATACACATGAGGTTGCAGGGGAGCTTTCCCCCCTGCAAAAGCATATTAAATTAATGTTTATTTTTTATTTTGCTTACCTGTTTGATGCATTTTGATTTTTGCCATTTGTGTTTCGCTTTGTATGTACATCGACCTTTGTGTCTATGTACACTCATTTGGGATTTAGCCTTTTCGGGTTTCTAATATAGACCCATTTCTAACCGTATAATTTTCCTACATGCTAATGTTCCATTGTTATTGTATTGTGCTTTTTTTTACAACATATGTGCTGTTTAGATAGTTTTCTGTATTATTTCACTTGCTTTATAAGTAATTGTTTCCTTACAAATTTATGTAGTGATTTTCATATAACTCACCTCCACTGAAAATGGGTCTCAAGCCCAGTGGACTTTTCCCGGTCAACAGATATCAGTAAATAAATCCTTCACATAAAATGTTTAAAACTTGTGTAAGGGCTTTTTGTCCTCTTCTGTGGATGACTTCTGAAGAAGTCCATAGTCGAGGACGAATGCGCTTAAGTTTCAACAAACATTTTCTGTGGATTATTATTGGCTGTTTGTTTTTAGTTTTTAAAATCCGTTACCCTGTTACATTCTGGGGAAAGAAATATGTTCCCAATTTTCTCTCTTCCCAGGTGCTTATCTGACTTTTAATGACTACCTGAGGAAAAAATCATCTGAAGTCTCCATTGGGTTATAAAACTACTGGTGCAGACACTACCATGTAAAAATCCTAAACCTCATGGACTTTGCATTTGTAATTTGCCTTTACTCTCTCTTCGTATTTCTATAACCTCCTGTGATTTATGCTTATAGTTGTCATGTAGTATTTTGTATGACCAATGAATTATCCCTTTTTCTAAGTGTTTTCTATTCTAGATTAATCTGGAAACTCTCATCAGCGCTTGTCTTTCACATAGCAGTCACCTGTCCCTTTCTGTTTGCCTCCAATCCCTGACCGGGAAAGCAATCTCTAATTTGTAGTCCAAACTCTTGCTTGGTTTCATCTCATGCTATTACATGTTCTCTCAGAGTTACTTGCTGCTAATACCTTGGTTCCTTTGCTAATTACTTTCAGTGAATTCCAGCACCCTTTTGCCTATTTTCTGTACCTCCTACTTGCAGGCATCCCTGTTGGTAAAATCTTTCTCTATTACCACATTAGCATAATTCTTGGACTACTCCATGCTACATTATGAATACAGTGCTCTGATTGTTTCTATTCTCCTTAATTACTTGCATCAAACATTTTAGAATTCCTTTCTCTCTCATACTCTCCCCACCCCCTTTTTATCTTCATTAGTTTCTATTTTTTTATATAACCTCCTGATTGAGTAATGTATATGAAATATATGAATTTGATTAGCATAGTTTTAAGCTACCCTTTTTTATGAAGCAACTCTAAACTGCCTTGATTCATGATTGAAAGCACTGTTGCAGTATTCTTAACATATGGGTTTGCATCCACTGTTGTCCTGCTGGGGTTCCGAAGCTTAAACTTCCTGAGGGTGTACATCTGACGAGTGACCTCTGCCTGTATGCATCTAGTTATGTAGGTAGGTGTACGCATGAGGATTAATGATGTTTTAAAATGGATGTTTTTTATTGGATAATTTAACCTCCTAGAGGATTATAAAAGGCATTAATTGTTCTCTGACCCACATCTGATGAAGTGATTCAAACGAAAACGCTGGTTTTAATGTGTGCGTTTGTGCTTTTGTGCTTAAATTAAAGTTGGATTTTAAAAGAATTCCGGCTGATTTTTGGTCCTGTGGTGCCTTGGATTGTCTTACTAGTTTCTTTTGGTACGTGGTGGCTATTTTTTCGAATTTTCTAGGTGTACACATGAGTACTTCAGACTATCTCGTTGCCAGCCTGAGCACAGGTCTTTAATCCATCGGATCGATCCTCATTGGGTTGTTTGTACCGTTGCTTTTCTTTTCTGCAGTTCAGATAAGTGCCCCATTGAGGAACCTTCTTTTTTTCTATGTTTTGTGATTCTGTATATCATTTTTGTCAGATATCAGCTAGGAGGAGTAAGTACGAGTGTGGTAGGCAAATCTCATACAAGGACTTGCACACTAAGTACTTCTTGTGTTCATGCCCAGAAAACAACTACAAAACCTGCTCCATCTACCAGTCATTTGTTCCTAAATCCCTTATGGTGAGGCTTTCCTCCCATAATACATTCCTCAAAACTTGGCATCTAAAAACACCTAGCCCAAGCCAAAATGGTAGACTCCCCTGCATCCCATGTTGTCCTTCCACCAAAGAAGTTGACAAGACCTGGAAATAACTTGCAGTCTTGCATCTCTGAGTCAGATAACACCCACTGAGTTTGCAGACCCAGTGGTCCATCACATACCTTCTCAGTTGCCCAGTACTGAAACACCATCCGAGGCCAGTATGGCTCCTGAGACCTTGCAGGTGACTAACGCTTCAGGCAAACCACACCTCATTTATGAGGGTCCAGACAGTCTTCTTCATATACCAGTCAGGAAAGAGGTTCCAGGCACTCTGAAGTTCGTCAAGGTTCCAAACCTCTGTGATTATTTCAGGTGTATGTCGCACCTAAAAAGAAGCAGAAATCCATACGTGAACTCCCCTACAGCTTCCAAATAAAATGAGTGGACTTCTCCCAGGACTTATTTATTCCAATCATGACCCTGAAACCACCTCAGTTTTTATCCTAGCTGCCACAGGACACACCACAAACACTCACAAGATTCTTTCTCTGAGGAAGAACAGGTTCTGGATTCTGATCAGGAATGAACTTTTCCTCACAAATGTATTCCCCAGAGCAGCTTTCCTCTGAACGGTATTTCCTCTTTCCAGACACCCCTATTGAGAGGTCTCCTTTGAGGAAACTATTCAGAACATGGAGACATTTTGAATGGCAATCAGAGCAAATCTGGGATGTTCAAAAAACGTACTATAATCTGGAAATGGACACTCCAGTACTAGATGCATACCAATACGCCATTCAGTCTACATGCTCAGCTCCTGATTCTCAGCCACTGGCACTTAAAAGACCAGACAGATTCTTCAATATCCCTGATGAGCTAAAATGCCTCTATACGACCCTGCTGCTATCTCACTGACCTTTGATAAGCCACTTGAACTTCTCCCAGTGCTAACAATCTTCCCACAGACAAGTATACTAGGGCTATGGATAGGAGGGGAAAGAAGGTCTACACCTCTGCCTTCCTTGCATTTAGAGCTGTCTGTTTCCAGATGCAGATGCCTAAACATTTTCCATCTGTCCTGCAGTCTCTGAATAAGGTCATGTCAGACCCCCATTTGCATGCAGATTCTAAGCGCAAATGCAGACCTTACTGTTTCAAGCTACTCAAATTGTTAGGCACAGCATCAAATGAAGTTATGATGCTGTGGATGAATCCTCTGGAGTTGCAGCCACAGGTTCAGTCATCAGGTGTGTATAGTTGCATAGCCATCGCATCCCTGAGGACTTCAAATCCCAGATTCATCCGTAGACAAAGACCTTATGTTTGTCCCAGAAGCTGCAAAACTCTTCAAAGCCCTACAAGAGCAAAGAAAGACTATGATGGACTGTAGACACATTTTACTTTCTGCAGTCCCAGTATGCCACAGGAACTACCGAGCCAAGTCCACTTCCTTTGCTAAGAGGGACTGGCAGTCCACTCGCAAAGAAATTTACCAAGAAAGAGATTTTCAGGCAAACCACATAGGGAATCTCTTTTGGAGAAGCCTCCCTTCTGAAGTAAAAACCTGTGGCTACCTTCTCAATTACACTCATCCTGAACACAACCCCCCCCCCCCCTTTCAAAAAGACTTTTTCTGTACCTTTCTTTGTGGGAAGTAACCGCAGACAAATGGGTTCTGACTGTCATTAAAGAAAACTTTGCCATGTAATGATAAAGCATCTCCAATCTAAAGGACTGCCTCCTGCTCCACAAAACCATCTCCCTTTGCTCGGTCCAGTCATTAAGGACTTATTAGATCAAGACGCAATAGAAAGAGTGCCATCCTCCTCCATAGGAAAAGGGGTTTAAGAATTTTTCTAGTGCCAGTGAAGAAAGGTAGGACAATGGAGCCCCATTCTGGATCTCTGTGTTCTAAACACCTTCTTAAAGGTATCCACTTTCAAAATGCCCTCTCAACACACCCTTCTGCCTTTCATTCTTCCCCACACCCTTCTTGTATCACTAGTCCTAAAGGATGCCTACTTCTGCATCCGTATTCAACCTTCTTTCAAAAAACTCATCAGATTTTTCTGTGGCTCATCACGTTTTCAGTTTACTGCTTTGGACTTTGGCCCTTCTGTGGCACCAAGAGTTTTTACAAAGTGCCTCTCTCCGGTGGTAGCTTTCTGTTGTACAAAGGGCATTCATGTTTGCCTTTACCTGGATAAACTACAAATTTAAGCTCTCTATAGAATTCCTCCTCACTTATTTATGTTTCACGGTGTATCTCCTATCTATCCTGCAGTCAACTTCATAAAATCTCATGCGAGTCTAACTCGGGACCTGTTTTTTTCTGGGTTGCAGGGTTAGATACATAACACAATGCCTTGCCTTCCTTCTTCAGCAAAAAGTTCTTAGTCTAGCCACCTTTTTCAGAAACCTCTACCCGTCACTGCAAAGTAAGATCAGTACTCAAGGCCTTGTTTTATGACCGCTACCATCTCATTGCTTCTTCTAGTCAAGACTACGTATGCAGAAAATTCATTGGTACCTAAAATTAGTCTGATCTCAACATTCACATCTCTTGAATACCCTGATCCGTCTATTATCTTGCCTCCAAAAAGAGCTGCTTTGGTTGGGGGAATAAACAGGTCATTCTGAACCCGGGTCTTCCTTTCACCCCAGTCCCACCCAACCAAATTCTTCACACACATTTTTCTTTTTCATTCTACTTACTACTCTAACCCGTCCTGGAACGTTATGCCCTCCATGAAATAAATACCTGCCTAGTGTGCTCATTTGTTGCTACCCACTCACTGAAGCTAGCAATGAATTACCTGATCCCTAGCAAGACCTACTGCATATATTGAAATGTGGGCATCTGGTTCAAGAATATTGAATGTATGTTTCGCATATGAAATATTCTCATGTCCTTTGCTGTCAGTGAACGACCTTAGTTCTTTTACTCTTTTGTGAAGCTGAAAGCAAATTAGAAGGAAATAGCTTAGATGTCCTTCAAGGATGCATCTGCAGTCATAACATATGGGTTGTCCTGCCTCAGGCAGCCCTTCGGTCGGCCGGATTCCAAAGTCTGGGTCTGGCCTCGGCTGATGTCTCACTTTCCCCGACGTCAGAGCTTCTGGGGTATAAAGGCATCAGCCGATGCCATTTTCCTCAGTCTTTCTTGCCGCGCGGTGCCCGAAGCAGAAGCTGTTCGCAAGAGCCGGTCGGTCAGATCCAGAGATTTCAGCTACCGAAGACTTTGAGAAAAGCTAAGTACCCCGTTGGGGACTCTTTCTTGCCTCAGCCAATGTCAAAGTAAATAATTGTTTAACCTGTGGGAAACAAATACCTCATAAGGATTTCCACTCTTACTGCCTTCCTTGCTTAGGCCCAGACCACGGCCTATCAGCTTGTTTAGCCTGTGCCTCCTTCAACCGACGGACTCTTAGACGTCGGTCGGAGTTTGCAGAGGAGTTTTTTGGTACCGATTTTGCTTATAAAATGCCGTCTGAGACTCCGACTACACATATGGTCAAAAAACGCAAGGAAAAGGACTGACATTCGCGGCCCGCGGTTTTGTCTGAAACCACGGCTAGGCCTACCGCGAGTGTCTCTGTTTCGGCTGAAACAGAGTCCACGGCTATTCCTACTACCGAACCCATACCTCCGACCACCGCTGAGTCGGCTTCAGAACTCCCTACCGAAGCTAGTGTTCAGGATTTGTCCGACACCATACCTTTGGACATTTCTACTCCTGCACGTGGGGCAGCTAGGCCCCCAGCTTCTATGTGTATTAAGGCCTTCTCCAGGGCTAGAGCTGCCAAACTTTCAAAAGCTATGCCTGCCAAATCTACATCCCAGAGGCCTTCCTCTACTTCTCAGATCCTCAGTCTTGCTGAGGACCTTATCTCCTTAATTAGGGGTTCCCAACCTCACCCAGACAGGGCCTCCCAACCTCCTCCAGACAAAAGGCCCAGCACTGACCCCTCTGAACCTCACTCCTCAGATTACTCCACGGATGGATCTGATTTGTCAGACCATCAGGAAGGGGCCTACTCGCCTTATGAGGATTCAGATGCAGAAGAATCTATCCCTTCAGCCTCCCCCCCCTGAAGAATTTTCCTTTGGGGAGACTTTACACTCCATGAGAGAACACTTTCAATGGCAGGGTCAGGATTTCTCTGATTCTAGAAAAAGATTAAGGACCTTTCTGCATTTGCCCCAGCATAGGCCCTTATCTATACCTCCGGTTCTGACTGTAATTGATGATGTGTACAATGATGTCAGTGCTGCACCTGATTCTCTTCCTCCGGCCCCTGCCAAACCTGACAGATATTACAGGGTCCCGGATTCTCACTTCCACCTGTATAAAGCCCATGCTGCAGACCCAGAAACTATTTCTCAGGGCCCTAAAGGGGTTGCAGCCGCTACTGCCAAAAATCCCCTACCCTCTGAAAGAGAGTCTAGAGCATTAGAGAGATGGGGAAAAAAGGTTTACACATCTGCTACTCTTTCTGCCAGGGCATTAAACTGTCAATTCCATATGATACAGTACCAAGAATTTTTGTTAGATCAGCTAAATAAGAAACTTTCTTCACCTGACCCCTTAGACCGTAAATCCCTTCAGGATTTGGTACACAACTCACAACAGGTCAGTAATCATTTCTTAAAATGTGGCTATGATGCACTGGAGGCTTCATTTAGATCAGCTATGACTGGGGCAGTAATTCGTAGGCATGCCTGGCTGAAGGAGCAATCTTTGCCAGACCAGGTCAACGCTAAACTCCTCGATGCTCCAATGGAGAAACAGCATTTATTTGGCTCCCCTGCACAGGAGATTCTAAAGAAGGTTGAAGAAAAAGCAAAATCTGTGCAAACAGTTAAAGATTTCCTGCAAGTTCAACCTCCGAGGTTCAGTAGAAACTGGCCTACAAAGAATTGGTCCTTTCCAGATTCCTCCAGACCACAGAGAGGCAGAAACAGACGCCCTAGAGGCAGAGGTCAATCCAAGGGCCCCTACAGAGGCAGTCAGTGGCAGCCTGCCAACCAGAGGAGTAGTGCAACAGCTACAACTACTACCACTACTACAGGACAGACACAATGACTTGACTCTAATTCCGCCTACCAGGGATCAACTGGAAGCACCCTTGGGCTGAAAGCTGGCTTTATTCTCGAAAAACTGGCATTGCATTACAAAGAATACATGGGCATTGCAAATAATAGACAAAGGATACAGGTTTCATTTCCATACTTTGCCAAAAAGAGGCGGAATGCCAAACCTTCCACCAAACCAGAAGGCAGAGGCTTTAAGACAAATCAGCAAATTACTTCAGATGAAAGCTATAGAAAGGGTACCATCTACAGAACAAGGCCAAGGATTTTACTCCAGACTATTCCTTGTGCCAAGAAAGGAAAACCAATGGAGGCCTATACTCGACCTGTCCGCACTGAACACTTACCTCATTGTGCCAAAATTCAAAATGCTGACCCTACAGCAACTTCTTCCCATGTTGGGCAAGGAGTCTTGGCTGGTGACTCTAGATCTCAAGGAGGCATACCTGCACGTCCCTATCCGACCAGATTGCAGAAGGCACCTCAGATTTCTTGCAGGATCAGAGCATTATCAATTCTCAGCATTGCCCTTTGGCTTATCTACTGCGCCCAGAGTATTCACGAAATACCTGGCATCAGTAATTGCACACTGCAGACTTCAGGGAATTCAAATTTATCCATACCTGGACGACTGCCTAATACAAGTGGACAACAAGAAAAAATTGTTAAAGGACTTGGCCTATGCCATACACCTGCTACAGACCTTGGGGTACACAGTCAACATCCAAAAGTCAAGACTAGTACCATCCCAAAGGGTAACCTTTTTGGGTGCGGATCTGGACACAATCACCCAGATGGCTTTTCTCACAGAAGAAAAACAAAAGCAACTTCCAGATTACTTCATGATGCTGACAAGACAAACTCAGCTTACTGCAAGGAAAGTCCTGCAGGCCCTGGGTTACATGGCATCCTGCATAATTTTAATCCCACATGCCAGGTTGCATATGAGGAAATTGCAGTGGTACCTGAGGAATGTATGGTCTCAACAGTCACAGTCTAGAAACCATGATACCAATCATTCCATGCCTTCAGAAGGAATTCCTATGGTGGGCTCAGGCCTGCCAGTCCAACAGAGGGTTGCCTTTCAACAAACCAAAAACAAGGCAAACCATCACCACGGACGCCTCAGACCGAGGATGGGGAGCACACATGGAGGGCAAACGTATCCAAGGCCTATGGCCTCAAGGGCAGCTAAGCATGCATATAAACCAAAAGGAAATGCTGGCAGTGAGGCATGCAATCGAGGCATTCAGACCGTTCCTCCAACAAGGACATCTGTTAATAAGGACAGACAACACCACGGTCATGTGGTACATAAACAAACAGGGGGGCACACATTCCTACCCTCTATGCCGGATGGCTATGAATCTGTGGAACCTATGCCTGAATCTCAATATCCAGCTGCAGGCCAAATTCGTACCAGGAAAAGAAAATACACTAGCAGACAGCTTAAGCAGAACTACCATGGATGCACACGAATGGATGCTGCACCCAGACATCTTCAAACTTATAACAAAGACATGGGGAATGCCAGAGATAGATCTGTTCGCCTCCCCACTCAACCACCAACTGAAGACATTCTGCTCAAGGACGTACCACCCACGAGCATGGAGGGTGGACTCTCTCTCTTTCAGCTGGAATGCCCTAACAGTCTATGCCTTTCCACCTCTCCCATTGATGTACAAGGTTCTACTGAAGATCAGGGAGGAACAGCCAAAAGTGATACTAATAGCTCCGGACTGGCCAAGACAACACTGGTACCCACTATTGAGAAGCATGTCTCAGGAAAACTCATGGCCTCTTCCTCAATGGCCTCTTCTTCTAACGCAGGACAATTTCAAAACCCTGCATCCCAACTTGAAAACATTACAGCTAACTGCCTGGAAAATTCCTTAAAACCCAACCAAACTGTTTTATCTCAGAGGGTGAAGGACATTATCCTGGAGGCTCGCAGACCTTCCACAAGGAAGACATACTCAGCTAAATGGAAGAGACATCTTATTTGGAGCACATCAAAGGGCACAGATGTCACAGTGGCAAACCTAGCACACATTCTTGAATACTTAGCAGAATTGTTCCACAATGGCCTGTCTTATTCTTCCATTAAGATTCATGCTTCAGCAATTTCAGCAGAATACAATATGGATCCACCTATCTTCTCACACCCTCTTCTCAGGCAATTTTTGAGAGGGATCAAAAATGTTAAACCTCCAAGAAGACCCCCTCTACCTGCATGGGATCTCAATTTTGTGCTGGAAAAACTGACTCTGCCTCCCTTTGAACCAGCAGCATCAGCAGACCTACAGTTCCTATCTTGGAAAACTGCTTTCCTTCTGGCAATCACTTCAGCAAGAAGAGTATCTGAGTTACAGGCATTAATGGCAGTGCAACCTTTTCTTATTTTTCACCAGGATAGAGTGTCACTAAGAATCAATCCTACTTTCATGCTAAAGGTGGTATCTAGGGTATCCTTGAACCAAGCTATTCACTTGCCAACGTTCTTCCCTAACCCACAGAACAAAGGGGAAAATCTTTTGCACACCTTGGATATACACAGACAACTACGCTACTATTTGGACAGAACAAAAACTAAAAGAAAAACTGACCAACTTTTTGTAGCATATGCAACAGGGGTGCAAGGAAGAGCAATTTCCAAACAGACAATTTCAAAATGGATAGGAAATTGCATTCGCTTTTGTTGCTCCTTTCATGGAAAGACAGTTCCTGAAAATATCAGGCCTCACTCCACAAGGGCCACAACCACCACTACAGCTTTCCTACGGGGGGTGGCTACCAAGGACATTTTAGAAGCTGCTACTTGGAGCTCTGTGCATACATTTGCCAAGCATTACAATCTACCTTTATATTCCAGATCCCGAGCAGGGTTTGCAACTGCAGTTCTGCAGAGGATCTTAACTACACCATCCTTCTCTTAGTTCCCCCTCCCCCATATTGGCTATGGTATTCTACCCATATGTTATGACTGCAGATGCATCCTTGAAGGACATAGTACAGTTTTGTACCTACCATAAATGTAGATGTCCGATAGGTATGCCTCTGCAGTCAGGATTACCCACCCTCCTTCCCCTCTGTGGTATTCCTAGGGTGCTTACCCCTCTTTCAGCTAGCTGGGGGAATCTATTATGGTGTATTTGTTTGTTTATACATGTATATAATTTGCAAATGTTTGGAACTTTTCAGCATTTTCCAAATTTAGCCTTCCTAGAGGGCACCTGGCATCTGGGGCAAGAAAAACTGAGGAAAATGGCGTCGGCTGATGCCTTTATACCCCAGAAGCTCTGACGTCGGGGAAAGTGCGACATCAGCCGAGGCCAGACCCAGACTTTGGAATCCGGCCGACCGAAGGGCTGCCTGAGGCAGGACAACCCATATGTTATGACTGCAGATGCATACCTATCGGACATCTACAATTATGGTAGGTACAAAACTGTACTGTTGCTTCTGTAAAGGGGGGGGGGGGCATAGCTTGCTTCCAGTGATGCTCGCTCAGTTGCCTCTCCTTGCCCCTTTTTTTTCTGTAGACTAACTCTGCCTTTCAAAACATCTAAGCAGTTGCATAAAAGTAAAATATACTTCTTCAGCTGTCTTTAATCCCTGATTTTGCCTGATTTTTCTTTTCCCTGTAGTATGTTACCCTACTTGTATATACAGTGGATATAAAAAGTTTACAGACACGTGTTAAAATGCCAGGTTGTAGTAATATAAAAAAATGAGACCACAATAAATAATTTCAAAACTTTTCCCACATTTAATGTGACCTTTAACCTGTACAATTCAATTGAAAAACAAATCTGTTAAGAGAAAAAAAATATAAAAAAATAAAATACGTGCAATAAGCTGGTTGCATAAGTGTGCGCACCCTTAAGCGAATACTTTGTTGAAACACCTTTTGATTTAATTACAGCATTCAGTCATCTTGGGTAAGTGTCTGTCAGCATGGCTCATCTTGACTTGGCAGTGTTTGCCCACTTTTCCTTGCAAAAGCACTCCAAATCTGTCAGGTGCAAGGGCATCTCTTGTGCACAGCTCTCTTTAGGTCACTCCACAGATTTTCTATTGGATTTAGGTCTGGGCTGTGGCTGAGCCATTCCAAAACTTGAATTTTCTTCTGGTGAAGCCATTCTTTTGTTGATTTGGATGTATGCTTGGGATAATTGTCGTGTTGAAAGGTGAAATTCCTCTTCATCTTCAGCTTTCTAGCAGACGTCTGAAGGTTTTGGGCCAAAAGTGACTGGTATTTGGACCTGTTCATAATTCCCTCCATCTTGACTAAAGCCCAAGTTCCAGCTGAAGAAAAGCAACCCCAAAGCATGATACTGCCAACCACCATGCTTCACCGTGGGAATGGTGTTCTTTTGATGATACAAAGTGTTTTTGCACCTAATGTATTTCTTGGAATTGTGGCCAAAAATTAAACCTTGGTCTCATCAGACCATAACACATTTTCCCACATGCTTTTGGGAGACTTTGTATTTTTTTTTTTTGCAAATTTTAGCCTGGCCTGGATGTTTCTCTTTGTAAAAAAAGGCTTCTGTCTTGCAACCCTACCCCATAGTCCAGACATATGGAGAATACGAGAGATTGTTGTCATATGTAGTACATAACCAGTACTTGCCAGAAATTCCTGCAGCTCCTTCAGTGTTGCTATAGGTCTTTTGGCAGCCTCCCTGACCAGTTTTCGTCTCGTCTTTTCATCAGTTTTGGGGGGACATCCAGTTCTTTTGCAATGTCACTGTTGTCCCATATTTTCTCCACTTTTTGATGACTGTCTTCACTGTGTTCCATGGTATATCTAATGCTGTGAAAAAATTTTTGTACCCTTCTGACTGATACCTTTCAACAATGAGATCCCTTTGATGCTTTGTAAGCTGTCTGTGAACCATAGCTTTTGCTGTAGCAGGCAACTGAGTAAATGTCAGGAAAATCCTACTAGGACAGCTGAACTTTATTTAGGGTTAATAAGAGTCTCTTTAATTGATCACAGCAAGAGGTTCTCCGGTTCGATTCTCGGCTGGGGTGCCTTCTGTGTGGAGTCTGCATGTTCTCCCTGTGGTCGCATGGGTTTCCTCCGGGTACTCCGGTTTCCTCCCACATCCCAAAGACATGCTGTAGGTGGATTGGACACTCTAAATTGGCCCTAGGTGCGAGTGTGTGCGTGTGTGTGCCTTCTGTGGAAGTTTGGGCGCCGGGCTGGCAACTCGACACAAACTCCACTGCCAATCATGAGCAGACAAGGTGATCCGCTGTGGCGACCCCTAACCGGGAAAAGCCGAAAGAAGAAAGAGTCTCTCTAATTGATGGCAGGTGCGTACCCAAGAAGGCTGAATGTTGTAATTAAATCTAAAGGTGCTTCAACAAAGCAGTAGTTTAAGGGTGTGCACACTTGTGCAACCAGTGTATTGTACTTTTTTTTAATATTTTTTTCCCCTAAAAGGTTTGTTTGTTTTTCAATTGAATTTTACAGGTTATAGGTCACATTAAAGGTGGGAAAAGTTTTCAAATGATTTATTGTGATCTCATTTTTTATATCAGAAAAACCTGGCATTTTAACAGGGGTGTGTACACTTTTTACATCCACTGTATACTGCAGCAATGTTAGAATTGTTCAACTAGCAGCTCATTATTTTTCCCATATTTTAGTAATCTGCACATAATCTGTTTACAGGTTCCACCTCAGACTCTTATCTCGACAGTAACATGCTTAATTAACCAGATTACTGATGTTTTTTTCTACTCACAAACTTAGTGTCCCCCACTCCCTTCGTTGTCACTACCATTGGGATCACTCTGCTCCCCTACCCTCAAATCCTACCCACTCCCTCTATCCATAACTTTATGCCTAACCTCAAAACACAGCTGTTGTAAATCATCCAGTATCTGCACAGTTTATCTGACAGTCCAATACCTGCCCACAATAAACCCAGCCCCTAATCTCTTAACATACTCTTCACCCTTCCAACACTTTATAACTGTACTGTCCACATCTATCCTTTTTCCTTTGGTAGTCTCACCATGAAACAAATTATCTCTAGCCCAGTGTGCTATCCCCTCTCTGTATTGCATTTCTTACTCATCATGGCTTACCATCTTACCTCTTATCACCAGCAACATGTAACCTATTTATACTCTCCCATCAGTCTTTTCATAATTTGCTTATTACACAAACGTCAAACTTTCTCAAACTCGCACATCTACACTAAATTAACTCAACCCACATTAAACTAAGTGGTGACATCCATCCCAGTCCAGGCCCTCCTGTCACACGCAACACAGCCCTCCCTACCGCCTTCTCTACAACATAGTAACTCAGACCTACTTGTATTAAACGTGAACGTAAGAAGTATGTTCAACAAAATTCCTGATTTTCATGCAACTCTTTCCCAGTACTCTCCAGACATTGTTATAACAGAAATCTGGCTGAAAGCTGATGTGCATGACACTAAAATACTAATAAAGTGGTATCCTATCCATAGGCTTGACAGAGTTCACACAGGGTAGTGGCATAGACGTAAAGATAACCTCAATCTGGAACACCTAATAATAAAACTACCCATACCACAGTAATCTTGAAATACTTGTCACTTGCTTAAGACTAAACCCCAACAAAGGTTCAAGTTATAGCAACTTACATACCCCCTGGTAACACACCCAAACAGTATTGAAGACTTCCTCTGCTGGGTTGCCTCTACGTATAGTCAGGAAACTATAATTGTGGGGGACTTTAACCTTAACTGCTTCTCTCTCACCTCCAACAACCCAAATAATTTTATCAGCTTCCATGGCTTCTCCAGATAATGCAATCTCCAACTAGGGTAGACAAGCACAGTAACAAAAAGTCTATACTGGACTAGACCTTAAAAAATAACCGTCTCTCTGCTACCATTCTGGTTGTCTTCCAGACAAACCTAAGTGATCACACTCCCACCTACCTGATCACAACGCATCTCCCCACTCAAAAACACAGTTTATAAATTCATACGTAACAAAAGAAATTTCTCACCAGAAGTTTTTAATACTCTCCTTCAAAATTGCATCTGGGCCCCTCTCAAGCATCTCCACCTCAATCAAGCTGAAAATATTTTAATGACAAATTCCTCATTATTCTAAATCTAGCACCTCTGAGAAAATGCAGCACTAAAGCAAAACAGATACCTTGGTTTACCGAGGAAACCAATAAACTTCTTAAGCTAAGGGATAAAACTTGGTGCCACTACCAGGATCCAAAAAATAAAACGACTCTGCTCACCTATCAACGGTTGTGTAACCAATCCAAAAAAAATTAGATCTGACAAAAAAAAAATACTACGTAACTATACAAAATAAGCTCCAGAATAATCCCCAAAAGTATTGGCAAGCCATCAATAACCTGATAAAACCTGGTCAGACAGTTCCAGACCCAACCACACTGATAGCATTAGCTCACAGTTTAACTCCCATTTCCATCAGTTCAGTCCTTTCACTGGTACGTAACAGTAGTAACTCCTCTCTCTTTCTACCAACACAGTCTGACCACTTTAAATCCTCCTGACTTAAACTTATTCATACTCGTACCATTAAGAAGCTATTGTCCAAACTTAAGCCCTCCTCTTTAGCTGCAGATCAACTTCTGAATGAATATCTCAAAATAGCATCAGAAGTTATCTCTCTTCCAATCTCTATCTTAATCAGTCAGTCCATTGGTGAGCAATATATTCCTAAACTGTGGAAAATCTCGTGCATCATCCCCCTACACAAAGGTGGTATATCCACATAACTGAATAACTATAGATCTATTGCCATTCTCTCCCCCTGTGCAAAAATCTTTGAAAAATGCATTCATGCATATAATTACTCTATCTTCTGAACAATAACCTCTTATCTTCAACACACCATGGCTTTACGCCAAAGCATAGTACTCTCACTGCTCTTAGTTTTACTGACTTTATTAATCAGTTTAGAATTTCTGGCCTCCAATTATCCTCTGTCTTGACATGTCAAAAGCTTTTGACACAGTCTTCCATCAGAAACTTCCGTACAAGCTAGCATCCCTAAGTCTATCTCAGTCAACATACACCTGGTTTCCAAGTTATTTGTCTGCAAAAAGAAAAGTCTGTGGTATCCCTCGAAGTCTCAGAAACCCCAGTATGAAACCTCTGCTAGGTCAAAAACAAACCCAGCAGAGACTGCGGTGTGGAGGGTGTGAAGTTCTTTCCTTGAAATATTTTATGCACCTATTTCTCTAATAAAAATCGAACTATAAAATATGTACTACAAAATAATAAAAATAAATAGGTAGTCCACAGTTGAGTTAAAATGGAATATCCTTTATTGAAACACAAATCAAGCAATCCTAGTAGAGTATAATGAAAAACATTAAAAGCCTTCATTATATGTAATCATGTTATTTGGAGTAAGGGAGTGGTTACAGAGGGTGGTTCTGTTAAAGGAAAACCACCCTAGAACTAAAAAAAAAAAAAGTTTTTTTTGCCATTCTGTCTTTGTTTCCTGACCTATTTTAACACCTCAAAATCACTGTGTGTTAGTTGTAATTGTAGCCTGTTTTCCACAACATGGCTACCAATGAGGCTTGATGTAGCAACGTGATCTTGTTCTTCCTCAGCCCTTTCTCTTTTCTATGATGCCTTTGTATGACTCATGCCAGTCATAAAGAAGTAACTGAATTCCCATGCCATTGTCATATAATGGGATTTGTGAGAGTTACTGTCATCTTCTATACCTTCTGTAAAAGGACTTATTTTCCGTGTCTAATCACCCTCTTTGACTCAGAGCTTGTTTTACACTGTACTTGTAAGTTATTCAGCTACAGCCAGAGGAGTAGCTAAATTGCAGGCCTTTATTCAGGGTTTTCTTTTGTAGTCCAAGAGGAATTGACTGTCCCCTCCCTCCCCACACTACTGCAGAGGTGTTAAAAATTGTCACTGCACTGAGACCCTTGCAGAATCCAGTGCATTTGACAGCTCATAATGGAAAGGGACTTCCAATATAAATCTCTTCCCCTCTGCCTGCAGAAGGAAGATCTGCTTATTTAAATAGTTTCATCATCTTTTTTCTGGGTGCAAGTAGCAGAAACTGATTATTTTGGTTTGTTTTATTACTAGTAACAATTGATTTACCCCTTACTCTGTCTACAACACAATATTACTGTAACTTAGGTTTGTGTAACTATTTCTGAAGAACCACTAGCTGTCTTGTGGCATGTTTTTTTTTTGTACAATTTCCTGACATTCTAGTCATCTCCAGATTTGTTAAATTACAGCAAAGCACTATTTTGGCAAACTTTGGTATTAGCACAATAAAAGAATGTACTGAAAATTATCTGTGTGTTCTGCAGTCCATGCAGTGCAACTAACAATATACCTAAAATGCACAAAGACAAGAGTGCCTCAGTGAAATTACTGTTGCTAGGGCAAGGAATAGAAAATTGCTTAGTAGTTTGCCGTTGAATTTGAGAACAGCACAGTAAGTTCAAAAAGAATGCATTAGTTTTATGACTAATGCAAGTGATATATAATTTCCTAAAATACTCATTAACCACCCCCCCCCCAAAAAAAAAATCTTTGCACTGCATGGACTGTAGAGAGAATTTTCAGCACATTCTTAAGTTCCAAGTAATACTGTGTTGTAGATACTATAAGGAGTTAAACCATTATTACTGGTAGTAAAACAAACCAAAATAATCAGTTTGTGCTACTTGCACCTAGAAAAAAAATGAAACTTTAAATAGATCTTCCTACTGCAAGCAGAGGGGAAGGTATATATATATCGGCAGTCCCTTCCTTTCCGTTATGAGCTGTCAATTGCACTTGTTTCTGCAAAGGTCTTTCAATGCAGCGACAGTTTTAATGCCTATGCAGTAGTGTGGGGAGGGGACCGTCATTTCCTCTTGGACTACAAAAGAAAATGAATATAAGGGCCTTCAATTTAGCTACCTTTTAGCTGTAGCTGGATAACTTCTATGTATAGTGTCAAAAGTAACTGAGGGTGATTAAAGACAGAAAAGCAGTCCTTTTACAGAAGGTATAGAAGATAACAGTGACTATCAAATCCCATTTTATGTCGACGGCATAGGAATTCATAGTTTCTTGTATATGGCATGAGTCATACAAAGCATTATGGGAAAGAGAAAGGGTTGAGGAAGAAAAAGATCACGTTGGTACATCCAAGCCCCATTGGTAGCCATGTTGTGGAAAATGGGTGAAAATTACAAATAAAGCATTTGGTGTGATTTTGAGGTGTTCAGATAGGTCAGGAAACAGAGTGAAAAAAAGTTTTTTTTAGTTCTAGGGTGGAGTTTTCCTTTAAGAGCAATGAAAGGATTAAACCCATTCCTTTAACCAAGTCCTCCTTTCCCATTAACACCATAGTGTCAACTGAGACTATGCTACCTTAGACCAGAGACAAATTAAAATGTATAATGTAAGAACATATTATTAAGGCTAACCTACTAATCCAGACTTTAAGAAACCAACTCACTAACAAAATGACTGATTAACAGAAAGATCTACCACTAGACATCTGTCAGAATAAATGTTAGTAACTTATAAAGTGAAACACTTAAAAGATTGCTTTCGTACCAAATAAAAACTTCATCAGGTTTGTGTGTTTAAAAAATTGAACATGTTATAAATCTATAAGTGAACACCTATGTAGGATGAAAACCATAGCTCTAATTGTTAAGATGGAAATACAGTGATAAATGTTAAAGTAATTAAGGCCCTGGGAATCTGTTAGTGTGGCATCTAACTAAGAAAGCAGTTAAAATGAGTAAAATTATCAGAAAACAGCAACCAACTCAATTATTTTCATTGTAAAATATTTACAATGTTTGTTTATAACAATATTAGCATGTATAATATTAGCTTGTAATGTCGGCATTAATCAGTTCCATGTCAGACTTTTAATAGTCTTTTAAATGGTGGGACAGTTTTCTGAGTTCTAGTATGCTTTTTATGGAGCAATAATAAAACCCCAATTTTCTAAGAGTTCAGTTTCAGCTACCACAGTAGTTCACATTTTTCTAAAAGATTAGTGATGTCTCCTTCCAGTTCCTAAAGGTCCACACAATCAATAGTTTGAAATTTAAAGCCAGTGTGCCTGTGATGAAGCTGCAGGTGTCGAGCCAGTGCTTTATTCTTGCACTTAGCTCTGATTTTGGAAAGATGGACAGAAATTCTCTTTGTGCATTTTTCACACATAAAATGCTTCACATTCATTGCAGTAAACCACCTGCATTTAGTTACAGTTGCTTTGTGCATTGCTTTTAATCAGTTTCTTTAAATAGAGGCCGAAAAACTTGTCTCCCTCCTGCATGTGCTGATAAAAAACACAGTTGGCTCCAGATTTATTGGTGCATTTATCCAGTGGTCTGGGCCTACCTTCAGCCCTACTCCTGATGTTTCTGGTTTTCCTGTACACAAAGGAAGGAGCTTCTCCAAGGATGTCCATTAGATACAAGCTTTCAGCAATTGGAGTTGGAGGCATGTGAATAGCCTGGTTGAAAGACATCTTATTCACTGCATTAGGCATGAGTGATGGACTGTTCCTGTGAATCACCCAGTCCTTGCGGAAAATCATAAGAGTTTGAAGTTCAGACGGAAGGATAGGATTTCAGGTGCAGAGTTTTCAAGTGGTAGAAGATGCTGACTCAAAAAAGGGCAATGCGTTTTTTTTCCAGCCCAAAACTAAGATCCCAGGTAGGTGAAATGTTTCTTTGGTGGTTTACGATGCAAGACTGTCCTCAAAAAATGTTGACCTCTGTTCTGTACATAACAGAAGGATCGAGGGAATCAGGCATTTAATGGCAGACAGGTGAGCTTTAATAAAGGGGGGAAGCATTCTCCACTACTTTCAGGGGGATTTACTTATCTTTTTGAGCTACACCCCTCCTAGTTGACTACTTTCCTCTCTCAGTAGTCTTCAGGCCTCCAGCTTGGAGATAGTCTGAGGTACTCGTGTACATATCCACCTGTATAGATGATGCATCTGATGTATGCTTTCTGGAAGGTAAAGCTTTAGTACCCCAGCCAAATATCAGCAGATGATAAATCATGTTAAGAATAATGCAGCAGTGATCAGTAGGACATCTACTGTTATGGTAAGTTCTTACATAGCTGTAATTTCGATGGGTAGAATTGACTTATCCCACGTAACTCTTGCTCTTATCCCTTCCCAGATTAATTCCTTCAGCTCCAGTAATGGTTATCCTGTAGTTCTTTTCTGTCTGATTAGTCTTGTAGAGCAGACATGTTAAAAGGACTAAAAACATTTTCACTGATTGTATCCTGCTACCCTTATCCATATTGAAGGTCTTCAAGTTTCTTTTTTGTATTGCCTTGTGTTTAGTACCTTTCCACATATCTTAGCTGTCATAATATATATTTTTAATCCATACCCCTAAATATTTCATTTTACCATTGCTGAGGCAATTCATGTAAGGGTGCATAGTTTACTGTTAGTTTTTCATGTCCTGAAAAGACTTGAAACTATCTCAGAATGCTCTGCATTGCTCCTAAATTCACCTTGTGCTCAGTCATCTAAGCAGCGCTTATCTTGTCAGTAAAGATCTTCTAATCAAAAGAAACCAAGTACGAGTTTTACTTCACACTTATCAGACTCGTATGGCCAGGTACGTTTTAGCCCTTTCTCAAGCTTCTCAGGCAATTTCTGAACTTCTTGATTCAGAAGGGAACGTCTTGGCCTTTTCTTTCTTGGGTTCTTCCTTTCTAATGGCTCATCACATTAAGTATAGCTATGATGCAGCTGATGCTTCTTCAGATGCTGTTGCATTTGGTTCTGTTTTTGAGGTACTATTCTTGATGTCTTCAGCCTTTACTTGATGACATTAAAGCTAAATTGTTGGATGCCCCTCTTGATAAGAACCGCCTCTTTTTGGATCTGCTGCTGCTGAGTTTTTAAGTCCCTCCAGGATAAAGACAAGGCCTTGCAGGAATTGAAACATTGTTTTTCCTCTCCCCAAATTTCAGAGAAATTATCCATCCAAATCTGCCTTTGTTCTCAAACAGTCCCGCCCTCCACATAAGAGTAAAAAGGGTTCCAGGCATGTACACCCAGCCAAGTCTACTCAGATTTCTGCTTCTCAGATGCCTCCTTTTCAAGACAAACTAGTTTCTATCAGACAGTTTGCTTCCCCTTTCCCTAGGCCAGGTTCCTTTATCCTGTCCTCTATCCCTATCTGTTCCCAGTTGGTTAAAGGTCACTCAAGACTCTCTGCTTTTGTCCATCATCTGCCAGGGATATTTCATGGTGTGGAAACCCCTTCCTCCTTTTTTGGAGATCCCTCACCCTCCTCAGGAGCAGCTTCCTCTCTCTCCTGAACTGCTTCTGGCACAGGAGGCACCATTTTAGTTATGTCCCTTATCCAATACGGGAAAAGTTTTTATTCCAGGATATTCCTTGTTCCCAGGAAGGAAGGCACCTGGAGACCCATTCTGGGCCTTTCTCAGCTCGGTACCCTTCTAAAGGTCCCTTCCTTTCTAATGTTGTCCCTTCAAACCCTGTTCCGTCTTCTTCTCCAGGCTTTCTTCCTATCTGTTGACCTCAAGAATGCCTACTTCCACATCCCCATGCATCCTCTCTTCAGGACAGTTTTACGTTTCTCTGTTTCTTCCTTGCAATTTTAGATGTTCATCGTGTTACCCTGCTGCAGTCATCACACTTGGGTTATCCTGCCGTCGGGCGGTCCCGCAGTTAGCCTGAGTTCCAAAGTCTTGGTCCGGCGTCGGTTGCTGTCGCTTCTTCCCTGACGTCAGTGCGCCAGGGGTATATAAGAGGCATCCGACGCCATTTTCTCCAGTCTTTCTTGCCGCGTGGCGCCCAAAGCAGAAGCAGTTCGCAAGTGCCGGTCGGCCGACACCTGAGATTTTCGAATCGAATTTCAGTCCGAAGTCTTCAATAAAGCTAAGTAAAAGTTAACAATTGCATTTCTTGTGGGAATCAAATACCTCATAAGGACTTCCATTCTTATTGTATTCCTTTCCTAGGCCCAGACCACGACGTCACAGGTTGTTGGTTTTGTGCTAGGTTTAATAAACGAACTATCAAACGCCGTTTTGACTTCGCACGACATTACTTTGGTAGGAAATTTAATTATATCATGCCATCGGAGCAGCCGACGACCGGCATGCATAAAAAACGCAAGGATAAGGACAGGCAGCCTAGGAACAAGCCAGACTCAGAGGCTCTGCTGGGCCTCTCGCCAGTTCTCTGGTTTTCAGTGAGGCACCTATGCAGCCCTTGATGACCGCAGAATTGGAACCCCAGACAGCTGCGGATTCTCAAGCGGAGTGTACTAGGCCGTCGCAGCCATCTTCATTAGGCCCTTCCGACACCAGAGCAGAAGGAGATCCCGGTGCAGTAGAAACACCTTCGGTTGCACAAGGTGTCTTCAGACCAACTACACTCACCATTAAATCGTATTCTAAGCATAAAACTCCATTAAAACCAAAAAAGACTGTACATCAGTCTACAGTTCAAGGCCCCATGCCTAAGAAACAGATGCGTAAGATGGCTGAAGATTTGATTACCCTAATCAGGGGTTCCCATCCCCTTCCAGATAAAAGATCAAGACAAGACGACGATTATGCTTCCTCTGACCAGGTTTCAATTTCCACAGATTCTTCTGAGGAACAGGATTACACTTTTCCCCCTTATGAAGACTATGATGCTGAAGACTCTCTTCCCTCAGCATCTCCCCCTGAAGACTACTCCTTTGGGGAAACCTTACATACCATGAGGGAACATTTCCACTGGGAAGGCCAGGACTACTCTGATTATAAGAAAAGGCTCTGAGAGTTCCTTTTACTACCCCAGCACAGACCCACTTGCTTTCCCTCCAGTTTTAGACATTGTGGATGATGTTTACTTGGAGTCTAGTCTAAATCCAGACTCTCTACCTCCTGCTCCAGCCAAACCAGACTGGTGCTACAGAGTACCTGACTCGCACAAATTCCTTTATATAAGCCCTGTGGCTGACCCAGAAACAATTTCCCGGGGTCCCAAAGGGGCTAAAGCTTCTATGACTAAAAATCCTGTGCCCTCTGAAAGGGATTCCAGAGCCCTAGATAGATGGGGAAAGAAAATATGCACCTCAGCTACTCTGGCTATGAGAGCATTAAATTGTCAGTTTCACATGCTGAAATATCAGCAATTCCTAATGTCTCAATTAAAACAAAAAAAGGAGCACACATTCTGAACAGTCTGAATTCAAGGAAATGCAGGATCTGTTGCATGCAGCTGAACAGGTGTGCAAACATACTTTACAATGTGGATTTGATATATTACCCTTTCTTCCTTTCCAAGTCCCCCCGGTACATCCTTAGTGAAGCAAATTACGTTCCACTCCCCACCCAAAAAATGTTCCCTTTTGAAAGCTTATTCTTCCAAAATTCTCTTAAGTTCCATACAAGTAGTTATAGGTAGAATATCAATATATGCCAGAGTAATTTACCCAATGCCAGTAATCCCTTGATGTCATCCTATTCATATGCTGCTGTATTCATGACATCAGGGAGTTTGCTCTGGTAAGTGAACTCTTGAACGTCCGGACGTTATACATAAGTTAAATGCTACCGCTTGGGTGCACGTGACATCATGTGCCGCTTTGCTGACTGTTGTAAACTGACATCAGCACGCATCCACCTCAGAACTTTTCTGCCGCCTGTGTGACTACCATCTCTGGTCGTCACTTTATTGGAAGAAGCATTTTTCTACATCAGATTCCAGATAAGTACCCCATAGGGGTTTTCTAATTTTTACTTGCTGCTGCTTTGGGTTTCATGTCAGGTAGGAAGGCAAGTGTAGGTGTGGAAGCCAAATTCCACATAAGGATTCACATGAGCTCTGTGTATCCTGTCTAGGCCGAGAACACGACCATACCACATATAGTATTTGTTGAGCCTTTGTCCACAAAACCCTTAGAAGCCATCTAGCAGCTTTGAATTTGTACCTTGAGAACCAAAGACTTAAACGTTTAGCCGGACATATGGATCCGACATCTGACCCCTCGGAAGCGCCCCCAGTCAAGAAGACCAAAAAGAGCAGGCCTGAACTGACTGCTGCGCCCTCCAGTCCAGCTGTGCCTATCGAGACCAGTGAAGGCCCAGAGTCCGAGCCAGAGTCTTCAGCGCTTCCTTCAGTGGAAGGCCTGGAGGAAACTATTCCATTGCCCAAGGTCGTGTCACAGAGAGAAACTCTGGTGTCAGTCTGTCTCTGAGGGGGGAACTAGGCTAGTTATTTCTGAGGGACCGCATGGGGCTTCTCAAATTGTAGTACACGAAGACACAGAATTGGACATTGTAGAGTGCAGGCCGGCATCAGGCCCTCCTACCCTCCACCATATTTCACAATCTTCACCACCAGAAACTCGCAGGGAGAGAAAACAGAAAACTTAGCATATTTCCCAACCTCTGTTTTCTCCGTCTGTTGAACAGCACGCAGATTGTCAGGCCTTTACCCAAGGCCTGCTCATCGCTTTCTTGGCCTTGTCAGGGCCCGACCCCTACTCAGGCCCCTATAGCCTCTACCCCTAAGGGAGCAATCCCGGACGACCCCTCAGCAGAAGAGGATTAATCAGAGGTTGATGATGAATCCCCTCACCTACTCCTCACAAATGGCTTCTCCGCTGGGATATGCCTTCCCAGAGGAGGATTCCAATGGCACAGATTCCCCAGGTGAGGATCTTGCCTTTGGTGGAGACCATCACTAAGATGCAAAATTCCTTTAAATGGGATAGCAGCCAAGTCACTGAGACTCTCAAAAGATATTCTGAATTACTTCATTTGGAGTCTCCTAGCCCTACTGCAGTGCCCCCCCCCCCCCCGTACACCCTGCATTTCTGGATGCATTCATGGCTGCTTCTGAAAAGCCCGATTCACAGTCCCCAAGCATCCAGACAGATTCTACAAGTTACCTGAGGCAGCAACCTTTCTCTACAAGGCCTTTTCTGCGGATCCCGCAGTTACTTCTATGTCTATGGACAAAACTTCCAAATTGCCCCCCTCCACTTCTCTTCTGCTCTCTGATAAAGCAGGATGATGGAACGTCTGGGGAAAGAAGGTTTGCACTTCTGCCACCCTGGCAGTAAGAGCCATCAACTGTCATACACACATGGCTAAGTATGCCCTGGCTGTCCTGGCAGATATAACAAAACACTTGGGAGAACTACCTGATTCCCCTGTTTAAGGTGAAGATCACTTCCCTCCTGAGTTCTTGCATCCAGGTCACAAAACATTCTATTAAGTGCAGCTACGATGGTGTAGAAGCCTCTGCTAGAGCTGCTGCCTCAGTCTCTATCATCAGGAGGTACTCATGGCTGAGACTGCAACCTCTCCCTGATGAGATCGAATCCAAACTCCTGGATGCACCCCTTGACAACAATCACCTGTTTGGTGCAGCACCTGGTGATCTATTCAAAGCCCTCCAAACCAAAGGGAAGGAACTGCAGGAACTGAGACTTAACCAGTGCCTCGTTTTCAGTGGAATTACCCAGCAAAAAACCTCATTTGCGAGAGCTTCTGGTAAACTACTTCAGACAAAACCCAGAAAGAGACGCACAAAACAGGCTCCACTCAGGCCTGCCTCTGCTGCCCCCCTGTAAACAGCCCTTTCAGGGGAAACCTGGTAGTCTGTGACTGCCAGGCTCCTCACTCAGACACCCCTCTGTCCATGTGCCTCTCTGTCTCCCTTCCTGCTTGGAAGAAGGTTACCCAGGACTCCTGGGTCCTCTTGATCATAGAACAGGGATACTTCATGACCTTGGAGGCCAGACCCACCCCCAAAGGCATGCCAGGAAGCCCATGGTGGCATATCCTGGACCTATCCCACCTTAACACTTTCCTCAGATTCTCGTCCTTTAGGATGCTTTCTCTCCCTCTCTTCTATCCCTGATCCTTCCTCAGGCTTTCCTAGTGACCTTGAACATAAAGGACGCCTACATGCCCATTCACGCACTTTTCAGGAGGTACCTCCACTTCTCAGTGGATTCTGTGCACTTTCAGTTATGTGCTTTATCCTTTGGTCTTCCTACAGCACCAAGGGTATCTACAAAATGTTTGGCACCAGCTGTGGCATTCGCCAGAACAAAGGGAATACAGCTTTTCTCTTACTTAGACGAAATCCTGATCCAGGCTCCCTCAAGTTCCACAGCCCTGCAACACCTAAGCTTCACCATCTCTCTGCTGTCAGGTCTAGGATTTACCATAAACATCGGAAAATCCTGCATGATACCCTCCCAAGGTCAGGTGTTCCTAGGGTGCCTAATTCTGAAAAGGGAAATGATGGCTTGCCTACCACCAGACAAGATTGTGATGCTCACATCTTATTTCAAGGGAGTTCTTCCCTCAAAGCTATCTCAGCCAGGGAATTCCTCAGAATTCTAGGGTTTATGGCCTCAACTATCCCCATGGTCTGTCCTGAGCAAGGCTTCAAATGAGGACATTCCAGTGGTACCCAAGTTCAGTCTGGAAATAATACTTGCACCCTCTGGAATTCATGATTCCTGTGCTGCCATGCCTGACCAGGGAACTCAAATGGTGGATCTCCCAGATTCAGAAGAATCCTGGCCTGCCCCTACAGCCCATACCTCTCAACCAGGATCTGAGCAGGATCATGACCCTGCTCACGAATGGATGCTAAACAGGGACGTGTTTCTGAACCATTTCCATCGATGGGGTATCCCAGATGTGGATTTCTTCTCCTCCCCAATGAACAGACTGCTCCCGACCTTCTGTTCCAGGGTACCTCAACCAGAGGCTTGGAAGGTTGGAAAGTGGATGCTCTTTCAATCCCCTGGAAGGGGATGTACACCTCTGCACCCCCCCCCCTTCCCTCTCATACAAAGAGTCCTGCCGAAAATTCAGAAGGAACAGCCTCATATGTTGTTGGTGACTCCTATTGGCCAAGGCAGCACTGGTTCCCTCTTATTTCACCTATCCAAGGGCAATCGCCACAAGTTACTCCAGCGGATGGACCTACTCACACAGGACAAGGAAACACTCCTAACCCCCCAACTGTCCACACTGAATCTCACATTGTGGGTGATAGGGCACTGATTCCCTTCAGACACCTATACTCAGAGTACTCAGTGGATGTGATCCAGGTTCTGCAGGAGGCCAGAAAACTGACTACTAGAAAATCCTACCTGTCAAAATGGAAGAGATTTTCATTGTGGTGTCTAAAAAAAAATAACCTGCAACCACTGGGAGCAGATCCTCCAGTGGTCTTGTCTTATCTGTGTGACCTTATGAAGTCTGGATTATCTTATTCCTCCATTAAAATGCATTTGTCTGCCATCTCTGCATGGCTGCCCGTAGTATCTCCTCTAGCATCCAGGTTAGAAGTCAAACTCTTTCTGAGAGGAGCACTTCATCTCAGACCCCCAAGGAAGCCCAACCCCCCCCCCCCCAAAGATCTTAACTTTGCACTGGAGAAATTGACACTTTCACCCTTTGAACCAGCCAAAGACTGCTCCCTCCAACACACTATCTGGTAGACTATATTCCTGGTGGCCATCACATCAGCCAGAAGAGTCTTGGAGCTCCAGGCCCTTATGGCAGACCCCCCCCACACACACACACACACACACACACACACACACACTGTCTTCCACAAGGAGAGGGTATGCTTGTGCACTAACCTCTTTCAATGAGCTGTCTTTAAATCAAACTATAAATCTGCCAACCTTGTTCACCTCTCCACAGAACAAGCCAGATAGGATACTTCATTCTCTAGATGTTCACAGACAGCCTGGGTATTACTTGGCCAAAACCAACTCTCTACGCAAATCAGACAGGCTCTTCATCTCTTACCACCCAAGAGCCTTGGGACAACCTGTTTCCAAGCAAACTATATCCTTTTGGGTATCTAAAACTATTTCATTCTGTTACACTAGTCTAGATAAGTCTCTCCCATCCTCAGTTAGGGCTCACTCTACCAGGGCAGTGGCCTCCTCTGGGGCATTCCTTAAAGGATTAGACACTGCTATCCTCAAAGCGGCTACATGGTCCTCTGTTCACACTTTCACTAGGCACTACAAGCTGGACATGGTCTCTAGAGTGTGGGCAGGATTTGCTAGAGCCATCCTGCATGGGTGTATGGAGAGTGCTTCTAGTCCACCTCCCCTTCCATAGGACAGGATGTCATGAATACAGCAGCATATGGATAGAAGGACATAGTGTTGTTTAAGAACTTACCATAACCTTAGATGTCCTCCTCCTCTTTATGCTGCTGTATAGTTTCCCACCGAGCCTTCCCCCTCACACTTGCCTGATTCCTGACTCCTAGAGTATCCACTCCCAAGTCGCCGATTACAGCAGCATTCAGTTCTGAGGTTGATGCGTGCTGACGTCTGCTTTGTACCAAGCATCCATTTACGACGACATCAGAGAAGAGGTGCAGTGTCGCTCGCACTCTAGAGGCAGCATTTAACTTTTGTATAAAGGCCAGATGTTCAAGAGTTTACCAGAGAAAATTCCCTCATGTCATGAATACAGCAGCAGCATATAGAAGAGAAGGGCACCTAAGGTTATTGTAAGTGCTTACACAACAATACTTTATCTCAAGTCTACCATTGTTGGCCTTTATCCCCCCCCCCCCCATCATATCAGGGCTCCTCTTGCAATCGGTATCATATCTCCTTCCTTTGCCCCTGATACTCTGTTGATGTTCCCCCTGAATATTTTCTGTCAAATGGGTGTAGCAAGCAAATTCCATTTTATACTCACACGATCTTAGTGTTACCACCTCCCCAGACACCTGTCCGTTAGAAATGGACACATCTCTGAGTGCTGCCCCCAAGCACTTAATAAATAAATACTTTTTAGCTTAACAATATTGCATCTATTTTTAAAGGCATCCATTTAGACAGTTGTAGACATAAGACTTGAAAAAAGCCATGTTGCTATGATGCTCACAAAAGAAAATTTACTCAGTGCAAAGGGTATGTCTAGTACTGTCAAATTCACATGCTGTTTTCTGTCCAACTGTGTCATATAACATTGTTTGTACCATGCAATACCATTAAATCTTTCTTTTTATTTATATCTGTAAGGCCATTTATGTGTGTCAGTATTGACAAAGCAGCCATTCTGATAAAATGTATTTTTCCTTTGTTATACATGACCGTTCCTATTAAGATATTTTCATGTTACAAGTTGCATGCACACAATAATTGTCATGCTGATCGTGTATGTAGTTGCTTCATATCTCTGAACTCTGTCCCATTTTGCCAGATTTTTCAGTGTAGTAAAACACTCAAGGAAATAAACTAATTAGGTTTTCAAACCCCTGTCCACTTTTAACTCACAGTAAACACAGATGTGTACGTTGCGAAAAAGGAAATCTACCACTCCAAATAAGAGCAGTTACCCCAAATCAGTAGCATTTTCCACAGTTAACCTGTTCTAAAGTTAAGGCCAACTGCACTAATGCATATATTAGAGCCTGTGTTTCTGGTTATACAGACTGCTGTGTCTGCTAAACTTCTCTTTCCCTCTCATATTTGAAAAATAACTTAAATGATTTTGCTAAATAATAACTTATAGTCTTAAACACAATGGCTAATCTTAAATGCAGTAAATATGATGATGCACAAGATACTTAGTCAGTGTCAGTATCTCAATGGGTAGCACTTTCTCCGTTGGTGCTGCTGCCCGTTCTTTTACTTTTTTAGGTTACTGGATTCGTTTTCATTGACTGGTGCTGCAGTGCAGCATTAGGAGGTGTTTTTTTCTTGAGTATGCTGTCCTATGGTTGAGTCATTAAACCAAGGTCCTGTACCTGTATGCCTGAGTTGTTTGTAGCTTAGGTGGTTGTAAAAGATCTTACAGCATTTATAGGAAAAGTAGGGAATTTCCTTAATGTCTTGAAAAAAGTTATCCTCTGTTCCATATAAATTCCAGGTCTCCCCTCAAAAGAGGCTACCAGCCTAATGTGACAAAGGATTGTTTTGTCAAAAAAAAAATTGTGGTCAACAAAGGATATGTATAGATAATTTCAAACTTCATTTACTTTTAATTTTCACTGAACTGCTTGCCAGTATCCCTTTTTAAAGTTTAATTGCACTGTGCTTTGTAGATATCACTTGGCATGCAATGTTGAGACCTCTCAAAATTAATTGCTGGTACCTTCAGACTGGTTGTCTTCAGTCAAAAGCACGTGGTTCTGAAAAAATCATGGTTGGCTGCTTTGTAATTGCAAGAATGAACTACCATTTTTTATGTTTAGCATTTTCCATTTTGCTTAAAAATGGATCTCGCTTAAACTGAAAACATTAATCTAGACATCTACTTGAATAAAATGAGAAGTTTTTAAATTTTATATATATGTGTATGTAAATACCCATTTTTATTATTTTATAGAACTGGATATTTAGATTGTTCTGTATATAATCTGATCCGTACATATTTACATTCCCCCAGCAGCCAAAGATCACTACATTATATTAACTTATTTGTCTAACACTTTTATCTTTACAGAGAAATGCCTGGATTCATTACAACTAAGAGAACTTTTTTATTTTAATGTCACCTACCATATACAGCAGTCACTAATCTGCCACACACAGCTGCAGCCTGTTTACTTTTGAAAAAATCACGTGCAGTTTACATCAGCAAACTTTATGTACAGAAATAACAATGTAAGCTATTTACTTAGTAACTTTATTCCACTCATCCTTAACATTAATGGCATAAAGTGAGGCTTATGTATTACAATTCTGCCACTGGTTTAACACAGTCAACAGACTTCCAATCTTTTTCATCCATTTCTTGCAGAACCACAGTTCATGTGTCTGTAATGCAATTTATTAGGATTGATGCTTTACAGTTCTCACTTTACTGTTTCTTCTTTCTTGCTGTTTTTCGTGATAATGCTAGTCTCCCAACATTGGTGTGAGGTTCAAGTCCAAGGTATTCATGATTCTTTTAATCAGCTCTTTGGCTTTTTTGTGTGTCAGGCATTTTTTTCTTTGGAGCAGTGGGAAAGGTTTTATTGGTAAAGTCTCTCTATAGGTTTTCTTAACAGAAATTTGCAAAGTTGTCCCTTTCAAGTTGATGGTTCATTCTTTGTTGGCTAAACTTTTTTTTTTCTCCATAGCCTGACGTCTTGGTCATGAAGAGGGAGCATTTTAAATGGCAAGGCTCAGTTGCACAGAAAAGAGCCCTAGATCTGTAGGCTACAGCCCCCACCCAAAGCCTGTAGCAGGGCTCCCAATGCAAGAGCCTAATTAGATGTTTTAATTTTTACTCCCTGGAGCCTGATTCTTAACCTTCAGCTTGAGGTTACCTGAAATTCTACGGGGTTCAAGGACTTTATTTTTATGCTAAAACACTATCATGGAGGCTGCAAAGGGAGAAAGAATTCCTTCCTGAGAGGGAATAATTTGCCTAACATTTACAATACCAGGACTCTAGCCAGATATGGCAGGATGGTATGTACTACACTGACTATTAAGCCTTAAATTGTCAAGTTAATGTGCTGAGATTTCAGTAACCTATTTTGAGGCATGTTTTTGATGATGGAAACTTGGAAAAGGGGTTTTGGTAAACTTCATCTGGTTCAGACTGCCACCTGCTAGGGAAAATTAACTTTGCCACAGAGGTGCTCTATAAAGAGCAAGTGCCTCTTGGTATGTGCTCAGAAGGTATATGTGGCTGCAGATGCAACCCCATGCCAATTATATCCATGTTAAATGTTTGACTACCCTAGAAAAGTGTTTTTTGGTTCACAGGGCTACCAAGTGTTAGGAAAAGGGAATGGTTATGGACACCTCGGGCACATGCTGCACACCCCCAGCCCCAGCTAGAGTAAGCATTTTCCAAATAAGTAAGGGTCCTTCTATACAAAACAAGTGAAGGTCAAACCAAGAGAGATCAGTCCCTTTCCAAACAGAACATTGCAGGAGGGAGGTAAGGAGGCCAGCAAAGTTAATCTGCCCCATACATCAACTATGACTCCCCACAGGCCCCCCTTCCCCAGCCCTTAAAACTCCCACATTAGCTTTAAAAACCCAAACACCTAATAGGAGGCAAGCTAGCTGTCCATTTAAAGGAGTAGAAGGCTCTTATTTCAGACATTGAGTACTGAGTGTTATTGCAAAATATTACCACATGAAAATCATTTCCAGACAACAAGCAAAATGAATCCCAAAAGTCCCAAGAAAGCAAGAACATCTCAAAGTGCCCATTCTTCAGCTGAGGGACCAGGGATGCAAGGATTGCTATTCCAAGTCTGCTCTTAGTTTCAAAGAAAGACCGCCCCTGGAGGTCCATTTTGGTTCTGTCCAAACTAAACAAATTTGTACGCATCCTGTAGTTCAAGATGCTGCTATTCCTCATCCCCAACAGTACTTTGCATGTTAAACCCCAAAACCTGTTTGGTTACTGTGGATCTAAAGGATGTCTGCCTATACACCCCTATTTACAAAACACACAGGTTTCCCAAGATTCTTGGCAGGAGAAATCCATGAACAGTTCAATTTCTTTCCCTTTGGCTTAGCTACTTCAAGGTTTTTCGTCTTAAGAGCTTTCACAAGTTATAGCCTTTTGCAGGATAGGAGAAATGCATAATTACCCATACCTGGGCAACTGCCTATAGTAGGCACAGTCCCAGGATGAAGCTGTAAAACTCCTGTGATATGATAGTTTGTATATAAAAGCTGGGCTTCACCATGATTCTCAAAATCAAACCTGTGTCATAGAGAGATTTTTGGGAGCACTACTGGAAGCCAACCCTAGTCTTGAGTTTTTCATTTTCTTGAAATTCTGTCTTTCTCAGCTCTCTGTTTTAACAAATGGACAAAGACTTTGAGTCAGGCAAGTCCTCAGTGTATTGGGGGTTATGGCTGACACATTTCTGATGGTATCCTCTGACCTCTTCTGACCTTTAGAGAGAACATATGTGAATTTTACATTTCCAAACACTGTTTCCTAATGGGTTTCTTACTGTGTTGTCTGTCACATGTGTCATGGGAATCAGAAGGGGTGATATCTCATATAGGGACACTGACACTATGGTAGCCTTTCTGAAATAATTTTCAACTTAATTTATCTTTGGTGTTTTGTATACATCTTCTCCAGATATTGCAGACTAGATATATTTAAGGTTAGAATAGGTTTTGCTTCACCATTCCTAAAAGGCACATTGCCAACACTTTTCCATAAGTGTACCAACCTTTCTAGCACTAGGATCTGCCTGCTCAGGTCTCTTTGCTAAAGTTATATTTGCAGAAGTCACTTACAAGAACATAGCACAGCTGTTATCAGCAGTTGTAGATTTTTCAGTGTAGTCACTTCTGCAGTCCTGTTCCCTCCATCCTCTTTGTAAACCCCACAACAACTGAGCTAGGGTTGGTACCTTTCTTCTTTCATCCTGTCACCCAGTTACATTGATCTGTTTCTCCCTTGGTTGAAATAGCACAGTAGGGCTTTAAGTATCCCATAACATGACTAGTAAGCAGTATTCCCTATCGGTCAGTTTAACTGTACTCCAAACGTTTACTAAATATTGGGAAGTAAGGAGGAATAGAAAAATGGCCGATTGTACGTCCACCTTTATACCAGAACATGGAAACATCCAAAGTGAAGGTAATGTAGGGGATAGCACAGTGGGAAGGGGCTGAGCAGTAAAAGTTTTTGCTAGACATAGGACTTTACCTGTGGCAAAGATTGTTAATTATGATTAGAGAAATGATACTCAAACATTTGCAGTTATGACAGGTTGATAACGCAAGCATACTACTTCATGAACTTGTGTGATCCTGGTTTGTTTAGCTACGTAGCTGCCTAGTGAAACTCTCCCCTTTCACTGAAGTGATCTAGTGATTTGAACCGTTGCCACTGGTAACATGAGGTAGATACCTCACCACTGTACTGCCGGCCAAGTCAGGGCTGGTTTCTGAGGAGTTTTTACACCCTTCCTTGTATTTGCTTGTCTTGTACCAAACAGTATTGAATAGTGACAAAAATATATCTTTCTGTTTTTGCAGTCTGTTTTTCTGCTTGCTGATAGCAAAGACCTTCTCAGTACAGTTCATACTTTCATCTCTTGTCACTAAAGAAGAAAATGTATTTAGCACTTTATCAAACAAAGTAGAATAAAGTGTGGTCACAGATGCTTGTTAGCCTCATCCAGAGTTGTTAAAATTCATATTGTTTCCAGTAGCATTGCTGCTTCTGGCATATCTTTAGTGAAGCAACATTTGTGCAGCCCCCATCTTTGTGGGTTTTGAACCCTGCAACCAAGATTTGTACTTGAGGGTGAGCTGTTCATAGGTGAACTGGGAGTCCTCTGAATTTTCCCTGAGGTATGGCTGTGTTTGCATGTATCCTGCAATTGGTCAGCACTCCATCTTAGAATGAATATGATTTGTTTAAACTCCTGTGCTAGTCTGCCTCTTCAAAAAAAAAAAAAAAAAATCTGTAATTACCCACTTATTCCAATTCAGTTTTGTAAGACATAGCTTCCTCTGTCACGTTTTGCTTTTCTGATTCCGTGTATGAGCAGCTATTGCTGATTTTCCTCAAGTTAGGATAACCTAGGTAATGATGCAAGCATGCCAAGAATCTGTAGCATAAAATTTGCAGCAGTATAGGAAATGCAACTTATTGCTAACTAAATATTTTAAATGTTCAGTGTGCTGCATTGATTTTCCTTTATGCACATGAGGATTTATGTGCATCTTGCATGTCTGTTAACTGTTTGGATGATGCATGCACACATTCTGTGATTGTTGTCCTAATCCTTTGTGGGTCTCTTGAGTGGAGGGATAATGAAGCCTGTCTTATTTTTATCTTGCACAGGAGAGAGAGAACTGATCAGATAGAGCAACATCCTATTGAATAATGCAAACCTATGTACATTTAATCATTTTCTCTTGCCTACACTGTTTATGCTACTGCCCATCTTTGAGATTTAGAAGGAAGCCAGAGTTCCAAGCAAGATCTCGAGTAGGCACAGGGAGAATGTGCAGATTGTATACAGAAGCACTGTAGCCTAGAAGATAAGTGAATAATCAAGCACTGTAAGGTAGCACTGCTGTTTCACCATTCTGCAGACATTGTATTGGAGGTATAACTGGAGCAGTTAGTGAATGCTTATTTTTACAGGGTCCCTTAAAATCTGTTTCAAATAACCTTTGCAGCAATACTTTGCATTTACAACTGTACCATTTTTGAGTTTTTTAAGGTGGATGTTAACATTTGTTTTACATTGCAAGGTTGTTTTTAATAACCAAATGAAGTAAATTGCCCAAACATCTTGCCAGAAGAATTACTAGTGTTGTCTGAAGATCTGGCTATCACAATGACCTTGTATTGTGCCAACACGTTATTGTCGAATTATTCAGATTTGGGTACAGTTTTGAATGCTGTGAACAATTAATTTCATCTGATGCTGTCATTTTCATTCTTCCTCAACTAATGGGTCTCAGATCAACTCAGCTTCTTCTACCAGGTCTTCAAATCCAAAACTCTTGAGCTCCTCCCATAATGCCCTGCCAGCCTAAAATACCCTAGATGTCGTTTGCCACTATTTAGCTGCAGACACTTGTCCTCTTGGTCTCGGGTTTTTGGGGTATTTTCTCAGGAATATGAGTTACACTCAGCTTCTTGACATCGCCTTTACTATTCTTAGAGTTGCAAAAAAAAATTCTTTACTATCCTTAGACTTAGTTTTGTGGTTTGTCTTTTTTTCTGTAGGTGAGATAGGACAGTATGGCAGACAGGCCTTTTAGCTTTAAGAAGTGCATCGCCTGTGGGCGTAAAATGCCAAACTCAGAAACCAGCAGAGAATGTGTTTATTAACCTCGCATTTAGATGCATACTGCTCCATTTGCTCTAGCTTCACCTCTAGGGCTCTCTCAGACAGGAGAAACCAGCTTACCTTGAAGGGCCTCTTCCCTTCTACTACTGCTTCAGCTGGGGCTCAACCCCCTCAAAGAAAACTGCTAAAGGAAAGCCTGACTCAGCTCTAAAAGAAAAGGAATCTTGTAAGAGGTCCCCAGACCCCCACTTCGGCTTCATCAGAGTATTCAGAAGTATTGAGAAAATCTAATACGACTACCACAGATCTGTCTGCATCAAAGTCAAAATCACTGCAGATCACCATCTTCCCTACCAGATCTGGTATCAACTAGGCTCTGTTCAGTCTACTTGAAGCAGTCTGCCCATAGGCACTCAAGACCTATATCCCCTACCTCTTCTGTCAGATTTTCCAGGAGTTTGCCTTAGGCTGACGTGGATTGAGTGATGAGAAAATTCCTCAGAGCTCCGATCCAGATGGAGTGCTTCCAGCTCCATCTCCCACTGGATCCATGAGCCGATCTAGGACTGCTTCCCCTGTGATTTCTTCTCCTCTGATCTGTCCTACTGATTCATAGCTCTCAGATCCAAGGCCCCTGGGGATGTCATCATTAGATCTGAAGACAGTCTGTTCTTTGACTCTGGTTACTTCCCTGAGTCATCCGGTTCCTAGCCTTCTGGAGCCAGAGGATTCTCAGAGCCAACGCTGTCAGAGTAGTGCCTGCCCCAAAGGGCTTTGAAGCTGGACAGCTTAGGTCTGCCTCCTTCCATGGGTAGAGTACTTTTGCAGGGCTGCATGAGCCAACAATTCAGGTAATTTTGGCTCCTTTATTGTTGACTTAGGCTTTTCCCCAGGTGCTCTGCCTTCAAGATTGTGGAGAGCGCCTTCTCTTTACCTAGAGGTAAAGACACCCTGCACCCCTCGGATCAGATGACTTCGTCTCCTTCGGTTCTTGGCTCTGAGCCTTGTTCCTTCTCACTGGGACAGCCAGCCCGATCCAGTCTCCAGTCAGTCCTGCAGGACTCTCATCTTTTCTAATAACTCTCCAGACCACCAAGCTGATGAAGTCCCTCGGAAGAGAATGCGTAGAGAGGGATCCTAAATTCCCTTCATGAATCTCTCATAGAGGACACTGATTTCGATGAAGGGGAAGGATCCCCCAGATCTCCACCCAAAGGCAAATCTTGAGATCTTAAAGCAAACAGGTGGTTGGTCTTTTGATACCCATTTCCAAGAGGAGGCTGTGTTCCTGGAGTCTTTCGGGTCTGGCTCTTCTACATCTTGGGTGACTCCCCCAGCCAACAGACACGTAGATCTCATTTCTTGGTGGGCATGGAAGGAACTGGATACTGTGGAATCCAGTCCTAAATGTCCAGACAATTTTGGCCCCTCCCAAGGACAGGTCACACTGGAGCAAGGGGGTCTCCGTTGATGGCATGCTTGTGGCAGCAGCCACCAAAAGAGTTTGCAGAGCTCTTCTGCCCATCCTCCTAACAGGGAATCCAGGGCCTTGCACAGATGTGGAAAGTGCATGTACACTTAAGTGACCTTTGCTTTGTGGTCATTGAATTTTCTGGCACATTTTAAAAGATTACAAAGGGATGGGATATGACCACAGAACTTGCCAAATCTTTCTGCGTCGGTCTGCTGAGGACCAAAATATCATCTCCCCACAACTGGCCACCCTTCAATCAATATCTGATGCATCCATGAGGCTCTCCCATGCAGTGGAAGCTACCTCACTTGTAGTGAATTCAGGCATACCCATTAGGAGACATACCTGGATGCATCTTTGACACTTCGCAGAGCCCTTAAGTCTTCATTCATCAGTGCTCCTTTTGATGGATCATACTTATTTGGCCCTAAAGTGAAGGACATGCTGTCCAGATGTGAGCAAGAGGTAAAGATCCTGTCTGCTGTAGAATACGTTTTTCTACCCCCTCCAAGATCCTTTTTCCGGAATCTGCAAGTAGTTAGAAATATGTGGTTCCATAAATCCCAGGGTCCTTTTCAAGACTCACAAGTAGATCTGTCAGGGATGGGGGCACAAACAGAAGACACTGCCCCTCCGACAGCGGTGGCCTGCAGAGTCAGGGCTTCTGGGACTCCTCCTTGAACAAAAACCCTATCAGCTATCCTGAAAAGGCACCTGACTGCTCCCCTCTGAAGTCACTCAGGGGGGTGTTTGTCTCCGCACCAAAGAGCCTGGCTCTCATGAACAAAAAACTTCCTGGGTGCAGGGAATTACATCCCAAGTTTATATAATACCATTTTCACAACCTCCCACCCCCACAAGAATGAAAAGAATTCCTGATGTGTCACCCAGTCAGGGAGAAGCAGCAGCATTAGAAAAAGAAAAGCTGTTACAAAGAGAGTCCTCCGGATCCCCCAACCACAAAGGATGAGGAACATACTCAAGATTCTTGGTGCCGAAGAAAATGGGGAACCTGAAGACCCCTCCTGGATCTCAGCAAACTGAACCAGTTTGTGCCATATTCAAGGTTCCAGTTGGTCACAGTTCAATCCATTCTGCCTCAGCTGAGAAAGGACAATTGGATGCGATTGATAGTATGAGTCTTGGAAGATCCATCACATCAAAATGAACAGATGCTCCAGAAGATGTCTGTGTTTGCAGCTGGGAGCCAGTCCTTACCAGTTCAGAGCCCTCCATTTGGTCTCACCACAACCCCTATGGTATTCACCAAATGCATGATAGTGGTGGCAGCTCATTTGAGACTGCTGAGATTCAGTGTATTGCCATGTCTAGATGATTGGCTTCTAACTGACTCTTGCAGGCGAAGGACTGTTTGCTCCAGTTTTGCCTCAGTTTAGGTAACAGTTGCAGAAAATCACAACTCGCACCTACGCCAACTCTGGAGATGTCATTCTAGTCAGTGTTGCAGTATTCTTTACATATGGGTTGTCTTCCATCCTACAATCCGATGTCTGGCCAGTGTGCAACAGCTTTTTGCCACTGCCAGTACATGGGATGTCGTACACATGCCCCTTTTGGCCTCATCAGATTTGGTTGCCCCTCCTCTGGCCTCCCCTTCTGTAGTTGCCCTGGATACTGTATCCCAATCCCGACCTCCTGTCTCACCTGATAGGTAAGAGTCATCAGGACATAACAGGCGTCTGACAGCATGGTTTCTTTTATTCCACTAATTGCTAGACAGCCCAGTCAGTCCTCCCCTATCCATCATATTTTGTCATCCTCTCAAATAGCTTCTACTAGAAATATTTACAAAAGTAAATTGAAGAGATTTGTATTCTGGGCCCATGACAGGGATCTGGACCCTCTTTCCACTGCTGTACCTGCTGTACTTGATTTTCTAGCTTCAGTTTTCAATGAAGGGGCTAGTTTTTCCACTGGTGAGATCTGGTTGTCTGCCATTTTGAACTTCCACCTAGATGAAAATAACTCTACCTTAGCTTCTTCTGAGTGGTGTAAAGCTTTTCTGAAAGAGGCCTTTTTACTCAGACCTCCAATAAAGGGTCTTACTCCACCTTATAATTTGACGATTGTGTTTCAGACCCTGACCCAAACTGCATTTGAACCTTCAGCCAGGTCAGATCTAAAATTTCAGTCTTGTTAGTAGCTATCACATCACTAGACGAGTATCTGAACTCCAGGCTTTACCTTCCAACCACCCTTATCTGGTTTTCCACAGAGACCAGATTTCCTTATGGACCAACTTCGTCCTTTTTGCCTAAGGTAGCTTCTTAGTCTAATATCAACCAGGTCATTAACCTTCCAGTTTTCTTTCTAAACTTTTCAAGTAAGGGAGAATACATGCTCCATTTTTATGGATGTACAGACAACTTCGCTTTTATCTCCATAGAACCAAGGATTTTAGAAAAATGGCCAAGGTGTTTCTCTCTCTCCCCTAACAGATTATGTAAGCCAGTTTCCAAAGTTACACTGGCCAGATAGTTAACCAATTGTATCTCCTTTGTCTATACTAAAAGAAGGATTATCCCTGCCTAAGCCTTGTAGAGCTCATTCCATGAGGCTTATGGTGGTCTCTTCAGCTTTTTGGTCAGGAGCTTCCATAGATAACATTTGTGCAGCTGCCACTTTAACTCATGTTCATACTTTTCTTGCTCATTACAAATTTGATTCTGTCTCCAGGAAAAGAGCTGCCTTTGGCTCTGCAGTACTTCAGAGTATCCTTCCATATGGGACGCCCAGCGTTCAGCTAGCTGGGGACTCTGTCCATCAGTTGAGGAGTGATGACATCAGATAAAAAGTTGCATACTAACCACAGCATTCCATCTGTGTTGTCCATTTTCATTCTTCCTCAACTTTCTGCCCACCTGCCCCCCTTCCCTTTGCTCCTGGAAAGACCCAAGAGTTCTCTATCTGGGAACTGTTGTTCTTTGTTTGAGCTCTAGCTGTTTTTATGCTAGCATTTCCATTTCCTTTAAGGTATTGTCTCCTTATTCCTAAGGGCAACAAACTTAATCTGAGGCATGTTAGGTTGGTGGGGCATTATGTGTAGAAAAAGCAGCTTGGAGAGTTTTGGATCTAAAAATCAGATAGAAGTAGCAGAGTCAAATCAGAGACTCATCAGTTCAGGAAGAATGAAAATGGACAATAGAGGGAATCTTATGGTGAGTACAAAATACTTAAGGAAAGACTTCTAGTTTTGCTTAAAGAACTGGAGTATATTCATGAATCTAAGAGCCTCAGGTACCATTGGGAGTGCATGGTTTCTCTGAAATTTAGCACTGAAATGTTTGTCCTGACAATTCTGGTTGGACTGTTTGAGGCCCTGCTTATATTTATTTTCTCCAAAACTTTTAAGTGGGTGCTGTCATACCTAATTTGAGTAGTCATTGTAGCTTGAAAAATTACATCCCCTGTCTGATGCAGGGATCCTTTGTTTTCCACAGTAGTACTTGTTCCCAGAAGTGGTTGCTGGAGCCATTTTGAACTGTCCATTAACCAGTTCTGTTTTACTGAAGTTCTGTGCTAATGAAGAAGGATTTGCTGAATAGTCTATATCTGCAGGTAACACTTCAGATCTGATGTTATCTAGTCACCATTCCTCACGTTAGGGTCTTGGATCTGATATCAGATTCGAGCCGGCATACTCGGAACACAGGTTAGCTCAAGCTACTCCCCTCCCATAATGCTCTACTGCCCTACACTCCCTCAGATCTGTTGGGACAGGGCCACGGCCACCCAGCTGTCCCTGTTGAGCTGGGGTCCATGGGATTGGATTTGGGCCAAGGCTTTTCAGACCGGTCTCTTCCCCTGGGCGCCTCTGCCTTTGACATTTCTGGTGCCGTCCAGCAGAGTGGTGGGACTGGAGGGGGGGGGGTCCACCCTTTCTTCCGCCAGGGTTTTATCGGGGGGACAGGGGGATGGAACCTCTTCTAGTCGTACTGCCTTCCCGGCTGCCAAAAGATCTTTCTCTGCGATAAGAGCTGCCTGTTCCGCGCATAGTTCTCCTACCCAGCCACAGTTTCTGAGCGGTTTGTCTCATCCTGCTCCAGGTCAGCCCATCTGAATTGGCCTCCAAGGGGATTACCCCCCCCCCAATCATACACACACAGGGAGGGGTTCCCTCCTCTTCTGAGTCTTCCCCACCACCCCTGGTGGAGAAAGTTCCCAGGAAGAGGAGTTGCAAGATGACACATCTCGACTCCCCTATGGAGTCTATTACAGAGGATACGGATGCTGATGAGGGGGGTGGGTCCCCATGATCTCCGCCAGTGGATGTCTCCTTTGGAGACGTACTCTAGACCCTCAAGGCCAGAGGCGGTTGGTCTACCCAAACCCCATCCTCGGAGGAAATCGTATTCCTGGAGGCTTTCAGTACGGGGGCCATCTACCTCCTGGGTGCTGCCCCCCCCCACACACACACACACACACACACACACACACACACACACACACACACACACACACACACACACACACACACTGATCCTCTTATTGATCTTGTGGCCAGCAGGGCTTGGAAGAAGCCAGATACTGTGGAGCCAGCGCCCAAGAAAGTGGACAAGTTTTTGAGCCCTCCAACAGATAGAACTTTTTGGTCCAAAGTGGTCCCATTTGGTGCTACCTTGATGGCCACGGCCACCAAAAAGGAATGAGCAGAGGAGTTCTGTCCATCTGCCCAATCGTGAGTCGAGGGCTATGGACAGATTTGGAAAGTGGTGGTTGCTTCGGCTGCTTTCAGCCTGCAAACACTAAATTACCTCATGCATTTTACCTGTCTCCAGAGGAATTTGGCAAAAGAACTGTATTCATCCCTCTCTGGGTCCATGTCGGAGGAGGAATTCAGCATTTCTCCAAAGCTGTCAACCCTTCATTCAATTGCGAATTATGAGACTCATTTCCAGTGCTGCAGAAGTGTCCTCACAGGCTGTGTGCTCGGGTGTTGCTTTTGGGCATCATGTCTGGCTCCGCTTGAGCGGGTTTGCAGAGGCCTTCAAGACTTTCTTTGTTAATGGCCCCCTTTGATGGTTCCACTCTCTTTGGTCCCACTGTGAAAGACACTTTGACCCGCAGTGAACAGGAAGGGAAGACCTTGTTGGCTGTTGGGATCAAGTTTTCTGCCCCTCTGAGGTCCTTTTACAAGACCCAGAAGGAGAGTAAGAAAATGTGGTTCAGGAAGGCACAGTCTCCTTTTCAGGATGTTCAGGAGGATTCCTCTTCCAGGGGACGGGGAAGATGTTTCAATGGTATAAGTCTCCCCAGGGGCAGAGGAGGCCTGCAAAGCCAAGGTTCCAGGGAGCCTTTCACTGAGAGAACTTTACAACGTCGCTAAGGCGTTGCCCAACTGTTCGTCCCTGGAGGCAGTCAGGGGTTGGTTATCGCTGCACCTTGCTAGCCTGGGCAAGTATTACAAATGATCAGTGGGTGCTTGTAATTATATACTGAGGTTATTGCATTTCCTTTTTGGAAATTCCCCCAAAATACAGTCCTTTTCCAGACATGCCACCCAATCGGGAAGAGGCAGCCCGACAGGATGTCGTAAGCTTTCTTCAAAAACGAGCCATCCAACCGGTCCCCGCAGGGCAGAGAACATCCAGAACTTATTTCCGCTTCTTTTTGGTTCCAAAGAAAACAGGGGACCCTATGCCCTATTTTGGATCTCAGTCGCATGAACCAGTTCGTGCAGAAGTCGAAGTTTCGGATTTTCCCTGTACAGTCAATTGTGCCTCTATTGCACATCGACTGGATGTGCTCAGTGGACCCTCCAGGACATGTACTGCCATGTAAAGATGGATAGACAGTCCAGGAGGTGACTCTGCTTTCACTTGGGAGTCAGTCATTTCCAGTTTCGGGCCCTGCCCTCTGGTCTCACCTCAGCCCCCCGGCTGTTCACTAAATGCATTGCGGTGGTAGCAGCTCATCTCCGGCTGCAGGGAATCCTAGTTTTTCCTTATTTGGACGATTGGCTCCTGACTGCTCCCACAAATCATCAACTACTGGACAATATTCACTACATTCTCTCCCTGTTCCATCACCTGGAGATCACAGTGAACATTGCGAAATCCTCCTGGACTCCAGCACAAAAACAGGTATTCATAGGCAACTCTGCTGGATACCACCTCTCAGATTGCAGCTTTACCACCTTGAAGGGTGCCGCTTATTCGTGACCAAGTTCAGACCGTGCTGGAGCTAACCTGTCCTCCAGCCTCACTCATTCTCAGGGCTCTAGGATCGATGGCAGCAGCCATTTATTTTGTTCCGATGGCTCAGTACCATATTAGCATCCTTCAATAGACCCTTGCAGTTCACTGGTCAACTTGGTGGCATCCCGTCCTTTCCCATTCGGCTCACCCCGGTGTGTCACAAGCATCTTTTGTGGTGGATCTGCTCTCCGGATCTCCTAGCAGGCAGGCCTTTCATTCCTCCTACTCCTGTGGCGACATTCACCTCGGACGCTTCCCCCTGGGGTGGGGGGGACATTTCCAGGGACAGACTGTCCAAGGGACTTGGTTGCCTCAGAGACCAAATTGCACATCAGTGTTCGGGAGACGAGAGCAGTCCTCTTATTGCAAACCTTTCAAGGCTGCCGTCGTCACAGGGACGATTGTGGTTCTGTCAGACAACATAGCTGATGTTCTTTGTGTTTCACTGTTGCAGTCATTACGTTTGGGTAATCTGCTGGCAGTCGGCCTGAATATCAAAGTCTTGGGTCCTGCGTTGGTTGCGGTCTCCTCTTCAATGACGTCAGGTCGTCAGGGGTATAAAACATGCAGCCAACACCTTTTTATTCAGTCTTTCTTGCCACTTGGTGCCTGAAGCAGAAGCAGTTCGCAAGTGCCGGTCGGCCAACTCCTGAAATTTTTGTGTTCGAGTTTCAGAACCAAAGTCTTCAATTAAATCTAAGTACCCCATTGGGGAAACTTTTTCTTGTTCCTTACCGATGTCAGTAAAAGTTAATAATTGCATTACTTGTAGGAAGCAAATACCTCATAAGGACTTTCATTTGTACTATATTCCTTGCCTAGGCCCAGATCATAATGTGCCTTGCTGTCGGTTTTGTGCTAGATTTAACCAACGCACTATTAAGCGTCTGTATATTTTTGCTTCAAAATATTTTGGATCCAGATATAATTACCCTGAAATGTCATCAGTTAGCAATCAGACTACCGGAGGTCACAAAAAACGCAAAGCAAAAGACAGACGGAGGTCCAAAACCGACGAAGCTTCTAAGCCAGTCGCCAGTACTTAGTGAGGAGATTTCGCAGCCCCTGATACCCGCTACTTTTGAGTCGCAGGCCTCTACCGAGACCCATGCAGAGTCCGGTATGCAGCGAGATTCTCAGACTATTGTACCTGCGGGGGTGTCTCCCTCTGATGGGTCCGGAGCCGCTGAGCAGGCACCGGCTTCTGAGGGTGTTTTCAGGCCTCAACATCTCTATATAAAACCGACTCCAGCTACGAAAACAACTTCTAAACCTAAAAAACTGACGCATGAGCCATGTGCTCAAGCCCCATGCCTAAAAAACAGATGATCAAAATGGCTGAGGACTTAATTACCTTGATCAGGGGTTCCCAACGCCCCCCTGCTAAGAGGCCAAGGCAAGACACTGATTATGAATCTTCAGATCAGGTTTCTATTTCTTCTGATTCCTCTTCTGATCAGGAATTTTTGATACCGCCCTATGAGGATTCAGATGCAGAAGAATCCATCCTATCTGCATCTCGTCCTGAGGATTATTCTTTTGGAGAAACCTTGCATACTTTAAGGGAACATTTTCATTGGGAGAGTCAGGATTTCTCTGAATCAAAAAAGAAGCTTAGGGATTTCCTCCTCCTTCCTCAGCATAGGCCTTTGGCTATATCTCCTTTATTAGACATTATTGATGTGTTTTCGGAATCAAGCATGGCTCCTGATTCCCTACCTCTGGCTCCTTGTAAGCCAGACAGATATCACAGGGTTCCTGACTCCCACAAATTTTTATTCAAAAATCCTGTACTGATCCTGAAACTGTCTCACAGGGTCCCAAAGGTGTAAAGGCCTCTACAGCCAAAAATCCTACCCCCTCTGATAGAGATTCCAGGGTGCTGGATAGATGGGGAAAGAAGGTTTATACGTCTGCAACCTTAGCAATTAGGGCCTTAAACTGCTAGTTTCATATGCTTAAATATCAACAGCATGTCATGGGCTTATTGAAACAGAAAATGATGATAATTTCTGATTGTGTGGAAAATAAAGAATTACAGGGATTATTGCATGCAGCAGAACAGGTTGGAAAGCATACTTTGCAATGTGGTTTTGATTCCTTGGGGGCCTCTTGCAGGACCGCAGTTACTGGATCTGTGATTAGAAGGCATGCCTGGCTCAAGGAGCAAAAGCTGCCTGATCATGTTAAGGCTAAATTGTTGGATGCACCTTTACAGCGTGATACTTTGGTAATAAGACAGTAGAGGTTTTAAAGAAAATGTAAGACAAAGCTAAATCTATGCAAACTGTAAAAGATTTCTTAAAAGTGCAGCCACCCAGATTCAGTAGGCACTGGCCTACTAAAAATTGGTCCTTTCTTGTGTGTCGCAAGGCAAATCCAGATGCTTAAAAGGCTCTAGATAGCAATCATAGGGTTCTTACAGGTCAAAGCAATGGGGTTCCTCTACCTCCAAATCTGGAGGAAACAAAGCACAGCCCCTACAGTAAGCAGTCTCAGTGACTTCCCTCTACCATCCCCAAGCACTCATCTTTTGGCAGCCCCCTTGGGGGGGGGGGGGAATTAGCACTTCATGCTCAAAATTGGCAGTTAACTACCCAGGGCAAGTGGGTATTAAACATAGTATCCCAGGGGTACAGATTTCATTTCCATACTTTGCCAATTCCAAACGGTTGGACAAATCTGCCACAAAATCAATGGGCAGAGGCTCAGAAGCAAGTTACGTCCCTCAACCAGTACCAGAACAGGAAAAAGGACAACGGTTTTATTCAAGACTGTTCTGGTACCCAGAAAAGACGATGCCTGGTGTCCAATACTGGACTTACCAATTTTAAACACATTCTTGTACATCCCAAAATTCAAAATGCTGGCTTTACAACAGTTACTGCCCATGCTGGGCAAGAACTCTTGGTTAGTGGCTCTAGACTTAAGAGGCATACCTGCATATCCCAATAAGGGTATCGTGCAGAAGATACCTCTGCTTTAAGGCAGGTTTTATGCATTACCAATTCTCTGCACTGCCCTTTGGCTGACCTACTGCGCCCAGGGTCTTTACAAAGTGCCTGGCACCAGTAATGGCATTTTGCAGACAAAGAAGCATACAAATCTATCCTTACTTGGACGACTGTCTCATTCAAGCAGAAAACAAGGACATTCTTCTTCAACATCTGGCGTTTGTAAAAAGGCTTCTAACATGCCTAAGGGTACACAATAAATGAAAAGAAATCACAACTGGTACCCTCTCAAAAAATTACATTTCTGGGTGCAAGCTTGAATACAACTGGCCAGATGGCTTACCTTACGCCAGGCAAACAAAGGCAACTGACTATATACTTCAAACAGATGGCAACAAAAACCCAGTTATCTGCAGGACAAATTCTGCAGGCTTTGGAGTTCATGGCATCCTGCATTCTACTAATTCCATATGCAAGACTGCATATGAGGAAACTTCAATGGTATCTAAAAAGTTTATGGAGTCAACATTGTCACAGTCTGGAAACAAGGATACCTCTCATTCCCTGCCTACAACAGGAGTTTCTTTGGTGGGCAGAGACATGTCACCAGAACAAGGGATGGTCTTTCACTCTAGCCCCTGCCACCCAAACCCTAACTACAGATGCATCAGACTATGCTTGGGGTGGGGCACCTGGTGGGGGAGATGCATTCAGGGCATATGGAGCCCAAAACAAATGCATCTGCATATCAATCAGAAAGAGCTGTTCAGAATGCCCTGACAGCCTTCAAGGACTTGCTTCATCCAGGACAACTACTGATAGACAGACAACACCACAGTTATGTGGTGCATAAACAAGCAGTGGGGGGGTACACATTCCTACCCCCTTTGCAGACTAGCCATGGCATTGTGGGACACAGCAGTGACTTACCAAGTACATCTTCAAGCTCAATTCCTGCCAGGAAAACAAAATACACTGGCAGACGACCTAAGCAGAAATCTTATGGACCCTCACGAGTGGAAACTGAATCCACAAGTCTTCAGCATGATGACACAGAAATGGGGGAGCCCAGACATAGATCTATTTGCCTCTCCCCAAAATTATCAACTGGACAAATTCTGCACAAGGACTTATCACAGACAAGCATGGAAAGTGGATGCCTTATCCTTCAGTTGGAGAAACCTTTCAGTCTACGCCTTTCCCCCTCTGCCTCTTCTCCCCAAGGTCTCACAGGAAAAACCAAAAATGATCCTAATTGCTCCTGACTGGCCTCGCCAGCACTGGTACCCAATTCTAAGGAATATGTCTCGGCTCCCTCCTTGGTACTTGCCTCAAATACCTCATCTGCTGTCTCAGTAGAGCAATCAAATTCTGCACACTCAGCTCCAAACTCTGAACCTGGCAGCATGGCTGATCATGTAATTATTCAAACACCACCTCTCAGTAAATCTGTGATGGATGTCCTTTTGGAAGCCAGAAGGCCTAGTACTAGAAAATCTTATGCTGATAAATGGTAAGCGATTCTGTGCTTGAAACCAAGCACAAGAAACGGACACAGCAAAACCAAATATTCCTCAGATTTTACAATACTTTACTGAAATGCTTGACAAGGGTCTATCATTTTCTTCAATAAAAATCCATGCCTCTGCCATCTCTGCTCATTACAACATGGAGCCTTCCATCTTTTCTCATCCTCTGCTAAAACAGTATCTTAGAGAGGCCAAAAATTTAAGGCCTCCCAGAAGATCACCAACTCCTGCATGGGACCTCAGTTTTATGCTAGAAAAACTCACCCTGCCTCCTGCATGGGACCTCAGTTTTGTGCTGGAAAAACTCACCCTGCCTCCTTTTGAACCAGCAGCTACTGCGGATATAAAGTTTTTATCTTGGAAAACAGCTTTCCTTTTAGCAATCACTTCAGAAAGAAGGGATGCCAAGTTGTCAATCTCGCCTTCATTCTTGCTGGTTGGGATCAGAGCTGATCCTTGGCTCCGACTCTGCCATCTTCTATAGCTCGAGAGCTGTTTACTGGCTCGAGGCTACCCCTTATCCCATGATGCCTAGCGCTAGCTACCCAGGTCTCGTTTGCCGCTTCAGCTGCGAGGTTCTTGGTTACTGGCTCAGGCTTGTATAACTTAATCTGCCTTTTTTTTGTCAGGTTAGGGTTTTTTGTATTGTAATTGTTATTTTATAGGCGATAACTAGTAGATTTAGTTTAGTGTGTTTAGTGTATTGTAGTTTTTCCCCCTTAGAACTCATTTAAATTAGAGAGTTCTCCCCTCCCCCCCTTCCCCTCTGTAGTAACTTGTTAGTCTTTTAGTTAGGTAGCCATTTGAGTTAGAGGCTTCCTAGTCTTTAAAAAAAAAAATCTATCTTGTATTGTGTTTTTTGTGGTAGTGTTCTGTTTTTAGTTCTGAGTGCTGTCTGGCCAGTTGGCCTAAGTAGTTTAGGGTTGTGATTTCTCTCTTTGTTGGATATGTTTAAAGAATCCAAAGTGTCGGGATTCAAGAAGTGTGACTCATGCTGTCAGAAGAGGTCTCTGACAGATGGGCACACTTCTTGCGTCTATTGCCTAGGCGCAGTGCACCTGCAGGACTCTTGTTCTATCTGCCATGCATTTAGCCCAGGAGTTCTGCAGGAGCGCAAGAATAAACTTGTATTGAGGGGTCTTCTCAAGTCTCAGGATTCACCGGCCAAGGCTCAGCCAGTGAAATCCCCCAAACCGGCCAAATTGTCAGCTCCCAGCCCGGAGCAGTCATTGGCCCCAAGCCTTGCCTATTACTTCTTTGGTCCCGGCTGGAACAGAGGAGACGGCTTCCTCGTCAGCTCCACTAGTACCCTCGGAGCCGTCAATGACCCAAAAAAGGCCGAGGTCCCCTTCGCTAGAGTCCATTCATTCAGCTCCTCTGTCTCCCCTTTCGCAGAGTGACCGCAGTCACAGGTCTACACACACTTCTCGGTCCTCTAGGTTCTCGGACCACAATGTGGAGAGAGTGGTCAGTAGGTTGTTGAAGTCGCAGGCACTGGCCAAAATGTTGTCCAGCCCTCATCAGGTCTCTGCTCAGTCCATCTCTATCCATGTTCCTCCTCCGACTCCATTGAGCTCGGGAGCCGGAGTTTATTGGGGTTCGAGTCGTGGAACCGTCGGCTCCGATAACAATTTCTCCTTCATATCCCTCTGCTCCAATCCCATCGATGATGCCTTCCGTCGAGGGATCTGGGCGCCGAGACTCCCTCGTCGGCTCCGAGGGGGCGAGTGGCATCGGACCCTTGTCTGACCCCGCTCTCCCTCTCGGAGCGTCGGCGCAGGTGAGCTCGGCTCTTACATCGGCCTTGGAGCCATCTCCTTCGGTGCTGAGGAGGATTCCGGTCTCCTCAGAGCTGGAGCCTTCTCTGCATCGTGGCAGGGACGCCTTTGATGTCATGAGGGGTGTGCTGGCCTCCCAGTCAGCTCCACCTTTGACCCCATTGGCTCCGTCCCCCGTAGTGCCTGCCTCAACCTCTGTCCCTTCTCCAGACCCCAAGCATGGAGAACCAGTGCTCCAGGGCACCCCATTGGGTGTTTCCTCTTTTTCCGAGGCCTCCCCTGATCATTCAGAGGAGCCCCCTCGGAAGAAGTGCAGGAAGAAGCACATTGACTCCCCCGACTGTCACTTCGGATACGGATTTGGATGAATCGGAAGGTTCCCTGAGATCCCCCTCTGAAGATGTTTCCTTCTCAGACATCCTAGAAATGCTTAAGCATAGGGGGAACTGGAATTCCCTAGCCCCTACCGAGGATGAATCCGTATTCCTGGATGCGTTCGGTTCCCGACCTTCCACCTCCTGGGTTTCTCCGCCCTTCGATCCACTAATGTCAATGATGGCTCGGACGGTGTGGTCAGCCCCGGATACAGTGGAACCAACCCCGAGGAGGCCAAGCAAGTTTATCACTGCTCCCCCAGGCAGGCAGTTCCTTACTAAGGGTGTTCCCGTGGATGCCATGGTGGTAGCAGCAGCCACTAAAAGAGAGTTAGCGGAAACTTCTTCCTCTGTCCATCCTCCTAACAAGGAGTCTAGGACCATGGACAGATACGGGAAGTGAATGTTTGCTTCAGCGACCTTCTCCATGAGGTCACTGAATTACTTATGCCATTTCACCAGGCTTCAGAGGGATCTCCTGAAAGAGCTCGGAGATGCCCTTCAGGATCCATCAGCTGAAGGGGCTCAGGCTAAAGTGATTTCTCAGCTGGCAACCCTTAACTCAGTAGTCAACTCCTCCATGAGGCTCATTTCCTACGCAGCCGATGGTGCGAGTAGAGCCTCAGGCAAAGGCGTGGCACTTTGGAGACATGCATGGATGCGGCTGTGTAATTTTGCGGAACCCTTTAGAGCGTTATTCACCAACACTCCCTTTAATGGTTCCTTTGTTTTTGGACCACAGGTGAAAGACACTCTCGCTAGGTGTGAGCAGGAAGGCAAGACTCTCTCTGCCGTGGAAGTCCATTTTTCCACTCCTTCCAGACCATACCCCAAGGGTCAGAAGAGTGGGAAAATGTTGTTACGGAAATCCCAGGGAGCTTCGCTTGACACGCGTAGTGATTTTTCCTCCAGGGGCAGAGGAGGAAATAACAGTAACAGACGCCACCCTCGTGGCAAAGGGGGTCCGCAGAACCAGGGCAGCAGAGAATTTTTCTCTGACAAGCCCTTCCAACATCCCTGAAGTGTTGCCCGACTGACAGTCTCTGGAGGCAGTCAGGGGAAGACTTTCATTGTACCCAAAAGCCTGGCTAAACCTAACGCAAGACAAATGGGTACATTCAATCATATCCGGAGGTTACAGAATCCCGTTCTTTCAACCCCCTTTACCGTCACGCAAGTCCCTCCTAGATGTTCCACCCAATCTGAGGGACCAAGCAGTTATAGAAGTTTCAAAACTGCTAGAAATGAGTCATCCAGGAAGTCCCGGCAGACCAACACGGATCCGGAACTCACTCAAGGTTCTTTTTGGTACCAAAAAAGATAGGAGACTGGAGACCTATTTTGGATCTCGGCAGACTGAACAGTCTGTTCAAAGAACAAAGTTTCGGATGGTCACGCTACAGTCCATTCTACCCTTTCTGGGTCAGGACAATTGGATGTGCTCCATAGATCTCCAGGATGCGTACTATCATATCAAGATGGACAGACACTCCAGGAGGTACCTTCGCTTCCGGCTGGGAGACGGTCATTACCAGTTCAGAGCTCTGCCCTTTGGTCTCACCACAGTCCCTAGGGCGTTCACCAGATGTGTATGGCAGTGGTCAAGACTCACCTGAGGCGTCGAGGATTCCAGGTGTTTCCATATCTAGACGACTGGCTCCTCACTGCTACTACCAGGCATCAGCTTCTTCAAGCCAGGGACTATACAATTTCAATTTTCTCCCAGCTAGGCATTACTATAAATTTCGAAAAATCTGCTTTGTGGCCCTGTCAGTCTATTACGTATATAGGAGCAGACTTGGACACAAGGAGCATGTACGCAAAGCTACCTTCGGACAGGGTGTACCCAATTTGCCAGCAAGTTCAATTCCACACGCAATGCAAAAGGGTACAAGTCAGGTATGTCCTTCAAAAACTCTAGGCTGTATGGCAGCGGCAATTCTTCTGATACCCCTGGCCCGCTTTCACATGAGAATCCTTCAGTGGCTTCTGTTTACACACTGGTCCTTCCAACAGCTCCCCATGTCTCATATGATCATGGTTACAGAAGCATGCAAAAGACACCTTTCCTGGTGGATGGTCTCCCCTCTAGTGACTCAGGGCAGACCCTTCATTCAGCCCCCTCCGGTTGCTACATTGACCACGGACACCTCCCTGATAGGGTGGGTGGGGGGGCATTATCAGGAAGGACAGTCCAAGGCACTTGGCAGACTCACAAGTACCATCTGCATATAAACGTCCTAGAAATGAGAGCTGTGCTCCTAGCATTGCAAGCTCTTCAGGACTCTCTCCCTGGGGCAATTGCAGTACAATCGGACAACATGTCAGTGGTGTGGTACATCAGCAAGCAGAGTGGAACCAGGTCCTACCCCCTATGTCGAGAAGAGCTCAGACTTTGGCAGTGGTTGATTTCCTCCCAACGATTTCTGATTGCGACGCACATCCCTGGGACGTCCAACATCATAGTGGACAGGCTCAGCAGAGCTATTCTCATGCCTCACGAGTGGTCTCTGAGTCAGGTAGTTGCGGATCTGATCTTCCGCAAATGGGGACAGCCTTGCTGCGGCCTTTTTGCCACCCCCTTCAACACCAAATGCAGCAACTACTTCTCCCTTCTTCCACTTCCAGGTCACTCTCCCAGAGATGCTCTAGTCCACGATTGGCCCCAGGGACTTCTTTATGCCTTCCCTCCATTTCCCCGATACCAAAACTCATACAGAAAGCAATTTTGTTGGGTTGCAAGATGATCCTCATTGCCCCCTACTGGCCTTGACAGATATGGTTTCTGTTCCTACACAGTTACTTTCTCGAGCAGCCCTGGACTCTGGATCCGATTCCAGACCTACTGACCCATCAATCAGGAGGGCTGCATCAATCCCTTCAAACACTCCAGCTTACAGCTTGGTTGCTCCACTTCCAACCTTAGCCAGGCTTCCCAGCATTTCCCCAGCAGTACCCGACATTGTCTCCTCCCATAAGTCTGCCACTAGAAGGACTTATGCTAGCAAATGGAAATGTTTTTCTTGTTTGGCAGAAGCCAGGAACATAGATCCCTTCACAGCCCCTCTCCACGAAATCTTGGAGTTCTTAACAGAACTCTTTCATTTGGGATCCGCTTCTGCTACAGAGTTCAATTAGCGGCCATTTAAAATGTTCATGTTGGGTGGTCTAATGCAACCATTATGTCTCATAAGCTATGTAAAGCCTTGCTAAGAGGGACTACTCTCCTTAGATCCTCACTGAGAGATCCCCTCCTTGGGACCTTAATCTGGTACTAACATCCTTGATTATGCCCCCCTTTGAACCTGCAGCGTCCTGCTCCATTAAGTTTCTGTCTTGGAAAACTCTCTGGTAGCTATTACTTCAGCCAGACGAGTCTCTGAACTTCAGGCACTATGTGCCCGTCCTCCATACTTAGTATTTCATAAGGACAGGGTTGCTCTGAGGACTAATCCCTCTTCCGAAAGTCTGCTTAGAAAATAATTTGAGTCAGTCTATAGACCTACCTGTGTTTTTTCCTAACCACACCAACAAGGCAGAATACAAGTTACATCAATTGGATGTTCATAGACTATTGCATTTCTACCTACATAGGACGAAGGATATTAAGAAGTCTGACCAACTATTCCTCTCCTATGCTCGAGGTAAACAGGGTCTCCCAGTTTCCAAAGTGACCTTATCCAATTGGTTGTCTCACATTATTACTTTTATCTATCAACTAAGGAACAAAGACTTGCCTATCAAACCGAAGGGTCATTCTACTAGGACCTTAGCCACCTCTGTAGCTTTCCAGTCTAGGTTGCCCATGGAGTGTATCTGTGCCGCCACTACATGGGCAAATCTTCATACCTTTATTTCTCATTACAAGTTGGATTTGGTCTCCAGGAGTAACTTTGGTTCCACTGTTCTGAAGAGTCTGTTCCAATGAGCCACCCAGGATTGTAGGTGCTAGGGACGCTGTCCCAACCAGCAAGAATGAAGGCGAGATTGACAACTTAACATAAAGAAGTTGTGTACCTACCATAACGTTCCATGTTAGTTGTCTTCATCTCGCCTTCTTTCTTGCGTCTTCCCCCCCTCCATTCCCTCTATCCTATTGAACCGAGTGGACTTCAGGTTTCACTGGCGGAGTATTCTCTGGTTTGTTTCCTCTACTGACTTAGAGAATAGGACAGGTATGCTTAACTTTTTGTTTGGAGTGATCCTTTCTATAGCTATGTCTGCGGTTAGCTATTTCAAATGAGATCTGGGTAGCTAACGCTAGGCATCATGGGATAAGGGGTAGCCTCGAGCTATATAAGATGGCCGAGTCGGAGCAGAGGATCGGCTCCAATCCCAACCAGCAGGAAAGAAGGCAAGATGAAGACAACTAACATGGAACGTTATGGTAGGTACATAACTTCTTTTTTCAGAACTACAGGCCCTCATGGCTGTGGTGCCTTTTGTTACATTTTACCCGGACAGGGTGTCCCTCGGGACCAATCCTTCCTTTATGCCTAAGTTGGTGTCCAGTGTGGCTCTTAACCAAATTTTTCACCTGCCAACATTTTACCCAAATCCGCAGAACAAGGGGGAGCGGATTCTACATTCATTGGACATTAGACAACTAAGATTCTACTTAAACAGGACCAAATCTCTAAGAAAGCTTGAGCAGCTACTGGTGGCATTTGCTGCAGGATCAGAGGAGAAGGCTATATCAAAGCAGACTATTTCTAAGTGGATAAGCCACTGCATTCGTTTCTGCTACTTGCATCATGGTAAACCATTGCCAAGGGAATCTGGTCACATTCCACCAGGGCTGCCTCTACCTCAGCAGCCTTTCTCAGAGGAGTTCCAACCAAAGACATTCTAGAAGCTGCTATTTGGAGCTCTGTTCATACTTTACAAAGCATTATCATTTGCCCCTCTTCTCTAAGTCCAGGGCAGGCTTTGCCACTGCAGTTCTGCAGGGTCTTATAGCCGCTCCTAATGCTATTTAGTTCCATCCTCCCATCCATGGCTTTGGGATTCTACCCAAATGTAATGCTGCAACAGTGAAACACGAAGAACATAGTACAGTTGTGTACACTTACCATAAATGTAGATGTTCGAGTGTATTCACTGTTGCCGTCTGGGTTACCCACCCGCCATCCCCCTTTTTTATTCTAGAACTTCTCTTTCCTTCACTATATTCTAAAGCCTTTGTGGTGCATTTGCTTTTAGATGAAGGTAAAGTTTATGTTGCTAAAAGTGCATTTACTTACATATTGTTGTTTATTTATATATACATATTTTTGCTCCCCATTTGGGGGGCACCTGGCATCTGGGGCAAGAAGAACTGAATAAAATGGCATCTGCTGCATGTTTTATACCCCTGACGACCTGACGTCATGGAAGAGGCTACAGCAACCGACTCAAGACCCGAGACTTTGATATTCAGGCCGACTGAGGGCAACCTGCCAGCAGATTACCCAAATGTAATGACTGCAACAGTGAGTACACTCTAACATCTACATTTATGGTAAGTGTACACAACTGTACTTTGTGTGGTACAACAAGCAAGGGGGCACACCTTATCTGCTGTGTCATGAGGCCATGAGGGTTTGGGAATGGGAGATGGCTTCAGGGTGCTTTCTTATTGCAACGCACATTCCCGGAGCATCCAACGTGTTGGTGGACAAATTGAGCAGAGCTTTGTTGACTCCTCATGAGTGGTCCCTGAATCCAGTGGTGGCCCAACAGATCTTCCATTGGTGGGGTTATCTGAGGGTCCAGTCTGTTTTCATCTCCTCTCAACCATGAATGCAACAAATCCTTTGCATTGATCCCCCAGAGGGGGAATCCCCCAAGGACATGCTCACCTACGATTGGCCTCTTGGTCTCCTGTGTACCTTTTCTGTGTTGCCCCTAATTCCCAGAGTACTTCAGAAAGCCAGATGCCTCAAGTCATCTGGTCCTCATTGCCCCCTTTTGGCCTTGGCAGGTGTAGTTCCCCCTTTTACTGTCTCATTTGAGGCATCGACCCTGGGTGCTCAATCCAATTCCAGATCTGCTATCTCATCCTTCTTTCCTACCACTCCTGAATCTTCAGATCCTACGTCTGACAGTTTGGCATGTCAACTTCCAGTGATTTTTGCTAAGTCCAGGCTAGCTTCACCCATGAAGGAAGTTATTCTTGCTTCTCAGAAGTCTTCTACCAGAAAAGTTTATTCCAGTAAATGGAAGAGGTTTTCGGTTTGGGCGAAGAATCAGAATTTAGACCCCATGTTCTTCATGTTTCACTGTGGCAGTCATTACATTTGGGTAATCTGCTGGTAGGTTGCCCTCAGTTGACCTGAATAACAAAGTCTTGGATCCTGCGTCGGTTGCTGTCCCTTCTTCCATGACGTCAGGGGTATAAAACATGCAGTCAACGCTATTTTCATCAGTCTTTCTTGCTGTGCGGTGCCTGAAGCAGAAGCAGTTCGAAAGTGCTGGTCGGCCGACTCCTGAAATTTTAGTTTTCGTGTTTCAGAACCAAAGTTTTCTATCTAAAGCCAAGTACGCCGTTGGGGAAACTTTTTCTTGCTCCTTACCGATGTCAGTAAAAGTTAATAATTGTATTGTGGGGAGCAAATAGCTCATAAGGATTTTCATTTGTACTGTATTCCTTGCCTAGGCCCTGACCACAACGCGCCTTGCTGTTGGTTTTGTGCTAAATTTAACCAACGCACTATTAAGCGTCTGTGTATTTTTGCATCTAAATATTTTGGCTCAAGATTTAACTATCCAGAAATGTCTGTTAGCAATCTGACTACTGGAATTGACAAAAAAACGCAAAGAAAAAGACAGACACAGACCGTCGAGGTCCAGAACCGACGACAAAGCTTCTCCTAAGCCAGTCGCTGATTCGCTGGTACTCAGTGAGGTGCTTTCGCAGCCCCTGATACCCGCTACGTTTGAGTCGCAGGCCTCTACTGAGACCCATTCAGAGTCCGGTATGCCGCGAGACACTTCAAGTATTGAACCTGTGGATTTCTCTCCCTTAGATTTGTCTGGAGCCGCTGAGCAGGCACCGGCTTCTGAGGGTGTTTTCAGGCCTAAAGATTTGTATATTAAACCAACACCCTCATCAAAAACAATGCCAAAACCAACTTCTGTGTCTAAAAAAAGACGCAGGGGCCACGTGTTCAGGCCCCTATCCCTAAAAACCAAATGGTCAAAATGGCTGAGGATTTAATTATCTTGATCAGTAGTTCCCAACCCCCTCTTGCTAAAGAGGCCTAGGCAAGGCACTGATTATGAATCTTCAGATCAGGTTTCCATTTCTTCAGATTCCTCTTATGATCAGGAATTATCTATTCCACCTTATGAGGACTCTGATGCAGAATAATCTATCCTTTCTGCGTCTCCTCCTGAGGATTTTTCTTTTGGAGAAACTTTGCATACCTTAAGGGAACATTTTTCATTGGGAGAGTCAGGATTTTTTCAGAATCCAAAGAGAGGCTTAGGGATTTCCTACTTCCTCAGCATAAGCCTTTGGCTCCTGTTCTAGACATTGTTGATGATGTTTTCTCAGAATCCAGCATGGCTTCTGATTCCCTTCCTCCGGCTCCTAGTAAGCCAGACAGATATTACAGGGTTCCTGACTCCCACACATTTCTTTTTAAAAACCCTACTGCTGACCCTGAAACATTTTCTCAGGGTCCCAAGAGTATTAAGGCTTCTACTGCGAAAAATCCTACCCCTTCTGATAAGAGACTCCAGGGCGCTGGATAGATAGGGTAAGAAGGTTTACACGTCTGCAACCCTGGCCAATCAGGGCTTTAAACTGTTAGTGGCATATGCTTAAATATCAGCAGCATGTCATGGGCTTACTTAACCAGAAAATGATGTTGATTTCTGACTGTGTGGAAAATAGTGTTACAAGATTTATTGCATTCAGCTGAACAAGTTGGGAAGCATACTTTGCAATGTGGTTTTGATTCCTTTGAGGCCTCTTGCAGGACCGCTGTAACGGGATCTGTGATAAGAAGGCATGCTTGGCTCAAGGAGCAAAATCTGCCTGATCATGTTAAAGCAAAATTGTTGGATGCTCCTTTACAACAGGACAGTCTATTTGGTAATAAGGCAGAAGTTTTGAAAAAGATGGAAGACCAAGCTAAATCTATGCAAACTGTAAAAGATTTCCTACAAGTGCAGCCACCCAGGTTCAGTAGGCACTGCTCTACTAAGAATTGGTCCTTTCCAGTACCCACCAGAGCCACTCAGGTCAAACCCAGACACTCCAAAGGCTCCAGGATTCAGTCGCAAGGAACTTACAGAACAAAACAATGGGGTTCCTCCACCTCCAAAATCTGGAAGTAGCAAGCCCCCCCCCCCCCCCCCCCGGTAAACAGTCTCAATGACTTTACTCTGTCATTTCCAAGCACTTATCCTTTGGCAGCCCCTTTTGGGGGAAATCTAGCACTTCATGCACAAAAGTGGCATCTAATTACCCAGGACCAGTGGGTTTTAAATATAGTATCCCAGGGATACAGATTCCATTTCCACACGTTGCCAATTCCAAACGGATGGCCGGATCTGCCTCCAAATCAGTGGGCAGAGGCCCAGAAACAAGTTATGTCCCTCATGGATATGAGGGCTATTCAACCAGTATCAGAAAAGGAAAAAGGACAAGGTTTTTATTCAGTACTTTTCCTGGTACCCAGAAAAGATAAATCATGGTGTCCA